>NW_026782487.1:0-194350 GCF_031769215.1 Ylistrum balloti
ACAGAATATGGTCATTGGTCACGAACTGTGATCATTGGTCACGAACTGTTGTCATTGGTCAAGGAATAAGGTCTTTGGTCACGAAATACAGTCATTGGTCACGAACTGTTGTCATTGGTCAAGGATTATGGGCATTGGTCAAGGAATATGGTCATTAGTCACAGAATATGGTCATTGGTCACGGAATATGGTCATTGGTCACGAACTGTGATCATTGGTCACGAACTGTTGTCATTGGTCACGAAATGTTGTCATTGGTCAAGGAATATGGGCATTGGTCAAGGAATATTGTTATTGGTCACGAACTGTTGTCATTGGTCACGAACTGTTGTCATTGGTCACGGAATATTGTGATTGGTCACGAACTGTTGTCATTGGTCACGAACTGTGGTCATTGGTCACGGAATATGGTCATTGGTCACGGAATATGGTCATTAGTGATCATTGGTCACGAACTGTGATCATTGGTCACGAACTGTTGTCATTGGTCACGAACTGTTGTCATTGGTCAAGGTGGGCATTGGTCAAGGAATACATTGGTCACGAACTGTGATATCACGACCTGTTGTCATTGGTCACGAACTGTTGTCATTGGTCACGAACTGTGGTCATTGGTCACGAAATACAGTCATTGGTCACGAACTGTTGTCATTGATTAAGGAATATGGTCATTGGTCATGAACAGAATACCTGTTGTCATTGGTCACGAACTGTCAAGGAATATGGTCATTGGTCATCAAATATTGCCATTGGTCACAAACTGTGGTCATTGGTCACGAACTGTTGTCATTGGTCAAGGAATATGGGCATTGGTCAAGGAATATGGTCATTGGTCACGAACTGTGATCATTGGTCACGACTTGTTGTCATTGGTCACGAACTGTTGTCATTGGTCACGAACTGTGGTCATTGGTCACGAAATACAGTCATTGGTCACGAACTGTTGTCATTGATTAAGGAATATGGTCATTGGTCATGAACTGTGATAATTGGTCACGACCTGTTGTCATTGGTCACGAACTGTTGTCATTGGTCAAGGAATATGGTCATTGGTCATCAAATATTGCCATTGGTCACAAACTGTGGTCATTGGTCACGAACTGTTGTCATTGGTCAAGGAATATGGTCATTCGTCATCAAATATTGCCATTGGTCACAAACTGTGGTCATTGGTCATGAACTGATGTCCTTGGTCACGGAATATGGTCATTGGTCACGGAATATGGTAATTAGTCATGAAATATGGTCATTGGTCACGAACTGTGGTCATAGCCCATGAACTGTGGTCATTGGTCACGAACTGTGGTCATTGGCCATGAACTGATGTCCTTGGTCACGGAATATGGTCATTGGTCACGGAATATGGTCATTGGTCATCAAATATGGTCATTGGTCACGGAATATGGTCATTGGTCACAGAATATGGTCATTGGTTACGAACTATGTTCATTGGTCATGAACTGAGGTCATTGGTCACGAAATGTGGTCATTGGCCATGAACTGTGGTCATTGGTCACGGAATATGGTCATTGGTCACGGAGTAAGGTCATTGGTCACGTAATACGGTCTTTGGTCACGAACTGTGGTCATAGGTCACGGAATATTTTCATTGGTCACGGAATATTGTCATTGGTCACGAACTGTGGTCATTGGTCACGGAATATGGTCATTGGTCACGGAATATGGTCATTAGTCACAGAATATGGTCATTGGTCACGAACTGTGATCATTGGTCACGAACTGTTGTCATTGGTCAAGGAATAAGGTCTTTGGTCACGAAATACAGTCATTGGTCACGAACTGTTGTCATTGGTCAAGGATTATGGGCATTGGTCAAGGAATATGGTCATTAGTCACAGAATATGGTCATTGGTCACGGAATATGGTCATTGGTCACGAACTGTGATCATTGGTCACGAACTGTTGTCATTGGTCACGAACTGTTATCATTGGTCAAGGAATATGGGCATTGGTCAAGGAATATGGTTATTGGTCACGAACTGTGATCATTGGTCACGACCTGTTGTCATTGGTCACGAACTGTTGTCATTGGTCACGAACTGTGGTCTTTGTTCACGCAATACAGTCATTGGTCACGAACTGTTGTCATTGATTAAGGAATATGGTCATTTGTCATGAACTGTGATAATTGGTCACGACCTGTTGTCATTGGTCACGAACTGTTGTCATTGGTCAAGGAATATGGTCATTGGTCATCAAATATTGCCATTGGTCACAAACTGTGGTCATTGGTCACGAACTGTTGTCATTGGTCAAGGAATATGGTCATTCGTCATCAAATATTGCCATTGGTCACAAACTGTGGTCATTGGTCATGAACTGATGTCCTTGGTCACGGAATATGGTCATTGGTCACGGAATATGGTAATTAGTCATGAAATATGGTCATTGGTCACGAACTGTGGTCATAGCCCATGAACTGTGGTCATTGGTCACGAACTGTGGTCATTGGCCATGAATTGTGGTCATTGGCCACGGAATATGGTCATTGGTCATCAAATATGGTCATTGGTCACGGAATATGGTCATTGGTCACAGAATATGGTCATTGGTTACGAACTATGTTCATTGGTCATGAACTGAGGTCATTGGTCACGAAATGTGGTCATTGGCCATGAACTGTGGTCATTGGTCACGGAATATGGTCATTGGTCACGGAGTAAGGTCATTGGTCACGTAATACGGTCTTTGGTCACGAACTGTGGTCATAGGTCACGGAATATTTTCATTGGTCACGGAATATTGTCATTGGTCACGGAATATGGTCATTGGTCATCAAATATGGTCATTGGTCACGGAATATGGTCATTGGTCATCAAATATGGTCATTGGTCATTAACTGAGGTCATTGCACTGCACGAAAATTGGCATTTACTTTAAAATTAAATTTGTTGTAAATTTGTTTAAACTTCAAGTTTTATGTTTATTTGGATTTACTGAAAAAGTACATATATAAATAAACCCAAATTTACTGTCTTGTTAAATCTCACATTTATTATTCAAATAAATGTCTTATAAACCTCAAATTTAACATTTACAGGATTATATTAGTCAAGTAAATTCCTATTTAAAAATTTATTTGGATTTACTGAAAAAGTAAATCTGTAAATAAAACCTAAATTTACTTTCTTGTTAAATCTCCCATTTATGGTATGTTTATTGTTAAAATAAATGTTGAGTAAACTTGAGATATAATATTTTACAAAAATTTATCAGTCATAAATTTCAAGTTAAAAATTTATTTGGATTTACTAAGAATTAAAAGTATAATAAACCTAAATTTACTTACTAAATTCTTCTTTTATTCCACAGATAAAGGTCAAATAATTTAGTGTTGAGGTTTAACATTTACACAAGCACAAATCAAAAGTTTATTTAAGGATTGTTTCTTATTTTCTGTAGCTGCATCGAATTGTATTTACATTGGGGTAAGTACATATTGCTTGGTGCGCTAGCGCACGAAGGTAGCGCACCAAGCAATATGTACTTACCCCAATGTAAATACAATTCGATGCAGCTACAGAAAATAAGAAACAATCCTTATATTTACACTTGGTCACTTTGAAATTGATTTTTTTTAAATCGCCTTATACACATTGTTCGAACAGCTGCCCGCTTTATAGAACAGCCAAGTATATCCAAAAGCACTAAGTGGCGCTGCCGTTGACAAGTACAGTAAACAAAATAGTTCTCAAAGATAAGAGTACAATCAACATGTTTTATGATATTCATTTAAATATTTAGACATCTTCTTTTAGTTTCAAGAATCAATAGTTAATCATTTACACAATATTCCTCTATCATAGTAAACAAATTCATTATTTAACACCGCGCAGGTATATATCTATTAATACGTGATGAGGACGCCACGTCATGGAATATTGTCATTGGTCACGGAATATTGTCATTGGTCACTAACTGTGGTCATTGGTCACGGAATATTTTCATTTGTCACGGAATATTGTCATTGGTCACGGAATATTGTCATTGGTCACTAACTGTGGTCATTGGTCACGAACTGTGGTCATTGGTCACGGAATATGGTCATTGATCACGAACTGTTTTCATTGGTCACGAACTGTTGTCATTGCTCACGAACCAATCATTAGTTTGTTTGATATGATGGTTGATACATGACCAGTATGACATTGCACCCATGATTTCCATGACGATATATATTAAGTAGCACCTCGTTATTTTGAACTCGGCGGGACCATGGGAAAACTTCAAGATAACCGAGTTTTCGATTTAAATGAATAAGAGTGTTTTGTGTAAAGTTATTTAGGGTCTAACAAAATTCTTCGAATAAAAAGGAATACCTGGATATACGAGTTCCAGATAACAAAGTTCAACTGTAATGTGTTATACTATGCTTCTGTCATACATCAATATCAACTGAGAAACAATATTTGTAAATATAACACATTCTTAATTCTTTTCTATGGAATTAAGTATAAAGCTTGAAATTTTGTGTCATGTGATTTTTAGCTAATTAAAGGAAAATAGGACGGGTATATTTCGTTATCACAAACATTAACTAAAAGATATATGTAAACATAATAAAAAGCTGTGACTTTTCCGGACATGACAGGCGTGAGGAATCAGTTTTCCGGTGGATTCTGTTTATTTGTGTATTTTCTTTTTTTTTTAAAAAAAAAGTCAACACGCAGGTAAGGTATGCTTATCAAACACCTGTTTCCCTTTTTCTAATTATCGTTTTTGACCGCTATTTATAAGAATGAATTCAGTCTTGGTGTTTACAGAGTCAGGAATTACATTTATATATAAATATGCATCAATTACCAGAACCATTAGTGAGGATCTGAATTAGGTTTACTGGTTACAGCCAGTGAGATAACTGGGCTGGGATGGTTTACTTTATTAGTTCGTTTATATCCCGTGAGCTCGCATTGTGATTGGTTGAGGTAAATCATGTGATGTGAGCGGGCGCAGGCACTGGGAGCAGTACACGAGTTTGCACAACGAAATTACTCGTGGCATATCTGTTGTGGGAATGGTGCGTGTATGATGGTCCGATGTGCCGCTAGTTGGCGGTGTCATCTCACAAGAGATGATGATTTAATGCTTCATAGCAAGCGGGAGTCGCACTGGTAAGTATTTTTCATGATTATCAGTATATTTAGCCATATTTTGTTGTATTCAAAGCTAACACAGATAGGTAACTCTGTGTAGTGTGGTATGTGCTCTGTGGACTTGTCGTAGCAAATACAGAACTAATTAACATTTATTACCAGGATTTATAGAGAGACATTTAATTCTTGGTTGTAAAAATGCTGTTTGTATTATTATCATTAATAGCTGACATGGCTGGGCTAGGCAGTCAATATCTGTCGTCACGACAAATCAGGGCAGTGTTATTCTTCGCCTGAGCCAGGGGCGTGAGCCACATGCGTTGTGTACTATGAAGTAAAGCAACATGTGAATTCGACGTGTTCGATGGGATGTAAACAACTACGTATGATACGACGAAACAGTTCCAACCTACATACCTACATTGAAATGTACTATGTATCGTTTCAATTACAACGTTCGAGTATATGTTGACACTTCTACTTCTAAATGATAATGACCAACTTCAGCAAGTTGAAGATAATGTCATGAGAGAGAGAGAAGGAAAGGAGGACTGCCAGTTTGGGCCTTCTGATGGCCATGACGAATACTTAATGCAACAAAAAACGGTGCTCAAGTGTGACTTAATTAGTAAATAGGGCACTTAATTACTGTGACCCACTTTTCAACAATGGCATATACTTTGGTAATTTTTTTCTAATGAAGGTTTTGAAATATATCATCAAATGACATTTAAGAGAAAAAAAAACTAAAAAAAAAAATTAATTTGATAATGTTATGTCATTACTGCCTGACCTCAAGTTTTTAATAGTTAAAAAATAAAAAGTATTTTGTCATGGCCACCAGAAGGCAGAAACTGGCATTCCTCCTTTACCTTAAAGAAAAAGAATAAATGTATATAAATATTTCATTTTAAGGGTACAGTGATCGGAGAGAAGTTTTGAAGGATTCGGTGGTAAGACAGGATGAGATGATATCTGGTGGGATCTTATTCCACGCAGATATAACACGAGGGAAAAATGATTGTTTTCTAGCCTGAGTTCTGTAGCGACGAATTTGGAACAAAGTGATGAACATGCCTCGATTGCCTGGTCTTTGGTATTAATCTATTTTGTGGGCTGATTGACAACTGGTTATTTACAACTTTAAACATTATGCACAGGCTTATTTCTCTGTGTCTATCGGCTAGGGGGTGCCATTTAAAGTGGTTTATCATATCAGAGACGCTAGATGTTCCATGAGAATAGGTGTTTTTATTTAGTGCATAGCTTGCAGCCCTGCGTTGTACCATTTCTATCTTGTTGATGTTATCTTGGGTGTATGGGTTCCAAACAGGACATGCATACTCTAGGGATGGGAAAACTAAGGGACCTCAGTCAGTACCACGAAACACAACTACAGGCTCAGTTTTAACAAGTGACACTTATCGTTGTAGCTGTGATAAACTATCATTTACTGTCATTTCTAGTATAGATATTTCATATTTTTTTCTCGATAAAGTAATGTTTTGTTAATTTTTAATTAAGAAATACTGAGTATTTATTTCTGGGACTCTGTCCAGTTATTCAGCTACTGTATGTGACCAAAGTAATATTGCTAGGTTCTACTGAATATAGCTGTTTCAATGTAGCCTAGGTTAATTCATAATATGGTATGAATATGATATAATAGGATACGTGGTGTGTGAGATAGGCCTACCCTGTGTGAGAGTTTGATATCTAGTCAGATCATTGTATATACCATTTACACTTGTTTTTTTATTATTAAATTGTTAACTTTACTTCTTGGTTGTTTGGTATGTTATCCAGGAGTGGTTCAGGACTCTCCACTCGGCATCACAAAATATAGAACTCATCACTAATATATGAAGTTCGTGATATCTTAAATTTTATTCAACACTGATAAGGTAAAACAACATAAGCTGTGACACACACAAGTAAATAGATAGTAAATAAACATAAGCTGTATTAAATTCGTAACGTGATGTTTTGTTTACAGTTTAAATATTAGTAACTTTAGATAGATAAAGCTGCGATGCTTTAGTCATACTAAGAGCAGTCACATGTCTTTGGTCTGGTTGTTCAATTCCAGTAAGCTGCTTATATCCGTATAAGTATTCTTATTCTTGGGGAAAAAGGAGTCTGCTTCCGTTTTCTCTGAGCTCTTCATATTGGAGGTAAGATGGTGGATTCGGTTCTAAAAATAATATTTCAATATCATGTTAAGCAAATATGGATAGCGAAAACATAGCTTTATAGGAAACTTTTACAGGACATTTTTGATTCGTTCACCCTCACCCAATTGTTCCGATTAAAATTTACAACAACCACAGACGAACCTCATGTACATATAATGTTTTGAGAATTAATCAATATATGATAGGTGGTATTCCTAATTTTTGCATATCAATCAGGAAAATCATATCTCTAAGACTCAATTATTTGATTCAAACACATGATACAATATTGTATCATAACATAGAACGACTGAGACAATGTATCTCTATTATATATCATTAAACATTTTTTTGTGACATAATATTCCTTGATATTAACTATAATTATGAACACTTACCTAAAACAGCCTCGTCGGAAACAGCGTGCCTAGTTCCAAATTCCTTGACTTGCATATTCAAGGGAATCTTTCTTCATCATATTTCGCAAAGTTGAAATAACTATTCCATCATGGCAGATGAAATAATTACTACACGTTTCACAGTTGGAATAAAACCATCTTTGCACAGTTCGGATAACTACTACATGTTTCACAGTTGGAATAAAACCATCTTTGCACAGTTCGGATAACTCCCACATTTTTCACAACTGGAATAAAACCATCTTTGCACAGTTCGGATAACTACCACATGTTTCACAGTTAGAATAAAACCATCTTTGCACAGTTCGGATAACTACCACATTTTTCACAATTGGATTAAATATAACATTTTTCTTATTTGGAGTAAAACCATATTTTGCAGTTGGATGACTACAAAAATTTTCATTAATTGAATAACTACTACAACATAGTTGGGAAAACATATCTCCATAATATTTTCAATCTACTATGAGATACGTATCAAATAAGATTTGGAATTTAATTAAAGAAAACACAAATGAAGAAAAAAGAATCAAGTTTCAATCAACGTGGTTTGTGCATAACCTACTTATATTTTCATGAATAACACTATTTATGTCATCGACATAATATAATAAAATCACATAATAGCTGTCAACTCATTTGATACTAGATTATAAATACAACTTGTACTCAATTAATGATAAAATAAATTATCAATAAACTTGTACTTAACTAATGATAAACTAAGCTATCAGTACAATTTTGACGCAATGACAAACTAAATTATATACAAACTTGTACTGATTAATGCTAAATACAACCTGTTCTCAATTAATGATATACTAAATTATAAATACAACTTGTAATTAATTAACGATCAACTAGGTTTTCAATACAGTTTATACTCAGTTAACGATAAACTAAATTATCAATAAACTTGTACTCAACTAATGATAAACTAAGCTATCGGTACAATTTAACTCAATTAACGACAAACTAAATTATAAATAAACTTGTACTTCACTAACAATAAACCAAATTCTACACAACTAATGATAAATTAAATAATCGGTACAATTTGTACTCAACTAACAATAAACCAAATTATCAATACAACTTCTAGGCAACTAATAATAAACTAAATTATCAGTGCAATTTGTACTCAACTAATTTCCATACAAGTCTTTAAGTAAAGATATTAACACATACAATATATTGTACAATTTATACGACTCTCAGCCACGTATATATTTGCTGTTAGATACACCATATTGATATTATATATGATAAAATGATGACGATGAAATGATGTACCAGGAAGTTAACACATTCATCTATTTAATCAAGATACCTGTGTTCCAGACATAATAAAGTAATTCAAGAGACAAATACCAAAAGCATGCCATACATCTATAACATCCTGTTCTTTGAACGTTTTCAATAATGAAACGCAATTTGCTGGCAATGCTTTCTGGAACGTATGATGTAAATGCAACTGTTGATTACGTCATCAATAAAAACGTTTACATCTATTTATTATTCATTCTCTTCATGTTGGCAATAGGGGTACGAAGCAAATGATATCGCCAATTTATTACGAAATGACATGAAATGATTAGTTTATAGTTAATAAAAACTTCCAGCGTCTGCTATACAATCTGTCATTCTATTTCTACAAGGTGAGAATATGATTATATGTATTAGATTTCCTGTCATGAAGTAATAGAAAATATAATTTGATGTGGTTTGATTCAAAATGTTCTAAGGCACTTCTGTCATACATATCTTTATTTAACAGAATGAGCTACTAATAATTTGTTCTATAGTCAGCAGCCAAAAAGATGTAGTTTTCTGCAGATTCAATTTCAAAAGACTCCCCGTATGAGTGCTTTAATGTTATTCATCAGTAGTATATCTTTCGATATATCAGGTTTTTGAATATCTTTAACGATAAAATTGACAAGGATAAAGGAAAGGACACCACCTGCTAGCGATGTAAACAATGTTGTCAGTTGTTCGTCTGCACCAAAATTATCTAATATCCAAGCCATGAAAATAAGGAATAGTCCCGTGCAAAATAACTGCCCGAAATATTCAAGCGATATGCGGAAGGGATTGTGTTGTGAACTTTTCAATCCAGTCCAGACACATTGATGGAAGAACGTCTCCGTAAACTCCAAAGATCCCTTACTGCTGATAAATAAAGGAGTTCCTTGAACACATACGTGCTGATCATTTATTTTCAAGTTTGACAACATGAAACTTGTTCGTTTTTGATTTGAAAATACCTTCGAATGAATTTTTTGTAGTCATTGATATCAATGTATCTACAACTGTTCCAAAGTAACATTTATACCACATGGACAGCCCAGAAGATATTTTGATCCAGTAAGCAATCCCTGCTATTATTAATTGTAATTAAGGGATAGAATTAATTGTAACTCCAATAAGTGTCATTGTTAGAAAAACTGAAATAATTAAGGCGACCAAAAGACACACTATAAACAAGGAAAATGCACAGATAAATTCAAAGGTATAAATCAACAGGTTTAGAAAGGTTTGTTCCACAAAAGCACGCCAAAAGTCATTGAATTTACTGAAAAAAATATATATTACGATAAATGGAAAAACTGAAGATGACACAATACCAGGACACCCTTTATAATCACCTAAAACATAGTGGACATAAGGTGTCATTCGGGCTATGAACGACGAGGTACATTTGATCACAAGCGCAGCTGGTAGCATAAAGAAACAAATCACAAAGAGTGGTATATTGCCACTGTAAGTCATTCGAACAACACCTACCAAAAGCCAATATATTGCAAGCATTATTCCACACCTTACTGAAGGTCTTTTAAAGAATTGAGTTTTGGCCGTAATTTCAGATTTATTTACCAATGGCAATGTACTTGCGATATAAATGTCGAACAATACAGAAAAAATATTACACGGCATATTCTCTATTGCTATCAGATAATTGTTGTTTTCTACAATATTCATACCATCGATACCATTGTTGTTATAACTGGTGTAAACGGACGGACTAGAATAAAGCATCATACAATAAATGTTGAGCCGAAAGAAACGTATCACCATGGTGATTACCACATAAGAAACTATCATAGACATCAAAATTAAGAATGCAATAAAGTAATCGACACCTTGCAGATCGAGTGGGCTTGTAATTAGCTCTCCGTCATTACCAATTCTAAAACATTTGTGCAAGCAGACTACATTAAATTGGTTGGAGAAGATATTTGGACGGGTGATATTATCATCGTATGACATTTTGAAGTCGAACAATACAAGCTTCACCAATATCTCACCATGGTTATACATTGTGGTATTTAAATACTTCGAGCACTCCGAAGATATATCCAATGTCATGTTAATGTGTTCTACACCAGGTGCAAGAGTGTGAAGAGAAAAGTAAGTATACTCTTCATATTCACCAAGTCCCAAAATATATTTCGATTGTTCCCGTAGAATTTTAATCACAGTCCATTGCTTTTTTTTGTACTCGAAATTAACGTAGATCAGCTTTGCCTTCATGACCAAATCTTCATATTTTCCAATTTGTTCGACTGGTACGGAGTATTTGCAGTTACCATACACAGGATACTCCCGTCGACCGTCTATCACAGTACTAGAATTCTCATATGCCATTGTCAAAGAAGTACAGACGAGTAAAAGCACTGGGACGAACATGTTAAATGAGTAGTCCATTGCACCCCTAAATCCGTAACGAAGAATTTAGTATTTCCCAGGGTACCTTGCTTGCGGTACCCTGGATAATACACATAGATATCATATCTCCGAGGTCATGCACCGTGACCAGTTGATTAATGAGTTTATGAACATGCAATATATACTGTCTGAGATAACATCAAACGTACTCTACCCGTGCAGGTTTTCTGAAACATTTATTCATAACTGTGACCATGTAGGCTCTATTACTGATATGATAGAAGTATTTTGCTGACCATTTCTCCAACCACGTGTTATCACTTGTTTTGACAGTATATTGTCTCCCTATTAGTTAGACTGACATGGAGATATTAAAACTATTTCGACTTTTCAGTGTAAGAAAATATACATGTTTATAAAATTGAGTAGGAGGGAAAAACATAAACATAACGACGAATCATAGTGAGTGATCACGTGACTTTGGTTGCTACTTGGAGGCGTTGCTAGGAAGGGTGAATTGCGAATTCGGTCAAATTATCGCACACCACCTTTCCTTTAAAAAAGATAATTGACAACATATAACGTGTATTTCTCTTTTTTTAATTTCCAGTTACAAGTACAAAAGCCTGAATGCGACATAAATTTTCTTGAATGGTTGGATTAATTAAAGACATAATGCCATAACAAATAAGATATACAAACACATAATCTACACTAATCTAAAATCTAACTTCATGTTTAGTAAACCCTTGCCAACTTGTTCATAAAGGTGCATAGTAGCCTCTTGCCGTGACAGCACGTGACACCAGTGTATTAAGTGTTATTTGGCTGTGCACAAATGTCACATGTACGGAGACACAGGGGTAGCGTATTCATCATCTTGTTATTATGACTTTTCGGCCTTTAGTTGACGAGACAAGTAAATGAGTAAAGAGAAAATTAGATATCATACAGCGATTGGAGAGAGTGGGGTCTGTTTATAACACCAGAGCTGTTATTATCCTCTCCCTACGATCGCGAAGATGACTGTCCAAGGTTTTGACCCCAAGGCACTAGTGATGAATCCGTGCCAATTATGAAATCATGTGAGTACGTCTCTACATGTGGAGTAGAGATGATGCCGAGATCAATTCTTTCGTCATGTGTGTATTTATCTCTTCATTTCAAACAAATATGCATGTAGGTACAGTGTAAGGGTCTCAACTGTTTCCACGCGTTGACCCTCGAGCAAAGTCCGCATGGGCCTCACTATCCTGGGTTCAATTCGTAAGTCATGTGTGTATTCGTCTCGAATTTTCTAACAACTGTAAATGTAGTTATATGGTGGGGATCTCATCCATTCTCATAAATTGACCCCCGGGCTAAGACAACGCGGGACTTGGGATGACCCCGTGGTCAATTCTTGTGACATGAGTGTGTTCGTCTCTCAATCCGTGACAAATGTATATGTAATTATATGTTGGGGATCTCAACTGTTTCCTCGCGTTGAAGTCCCGGACTACGGGTCAGACAGGAATCCTGGATCAATTCTAAACGAATGTCGTATATTTACATTTAAATATTAATATGATTGAAGTTATTTCTACAGCGCCGCAAATACATTGGGTACACTTTTCAACCAGGTTCATTTTCAATGGGTACAAATGAGTTTCAATAAGCATAATGGAACTGTTCTATTTTCGACAGCCAGCCTTTTGACCTGGTCCATTTTCAACGCGCTTCCATTTTACTATGCGGGTTGGACATTCTCATACAGGCCACTACTTTAAGTCCCATCCGATAGACTGTGTGTTAATGTTTATATGTGCATATTTTGGTTGTCCATATATACGTCTTCTTTCCATATCCGTTTTTCCATACTATCTGTTATTCCATACCGTTGTGTGGCAGACTTTCATTGTACATAGGATCATGGTGGACCTTTAGCTTCGGCCTAAAGGGATTTTCGAAGCTCAGTGGTTGAGCGTCTGATTAAGACTTGGAGGTCGTGGGTTCGAAACTCAATGGTAAAGCGTCTAACTAAAGACATGGAGGTTGCGCGTTCAAAGCTCCATGCTAGAGCGTTTAACTAAAGACCTGGAGGTCGCGGGTTCGATCTCTGGTGAAAGCACACTATTCTCATTCCTATTACAGATTTGGTGCTGTTGACTACTCCAAGGGTAGGAGCTACATGTATAGCAGATTGAGATGATTTCTTTGAGATATTGAACCTGGGTTGTTGATGTCTTCAGGTCTAAGACTTAGCCAAAGAGGGACTAGTGTAGACGTTCAGAGTGTAGGTTGCCTTACTAGCTAGTTGGAATTCGATCATATGTAAACTGTACTGTAGACTGGTGCATCAGGATGATCACTGATGGTGTGTAAACTTCCGAGGTCCAACAATAACCCGATATAACGCCAAAATTACAAATAAGAGAAGGTGGCGTTATAACGAGGTTGGACTGTATGTCAGCAACTTACCGTTAATCGAAAAGACAACAACCTTGAAGTCACTTTAGATATATTTTTTCATGGATACATTTCTTTCTTTTTTAACCGGAAGAGTATTTGATTTTTGATTATAAAAGTTCTGTCATGCATCGAACGTTCATCGATGTGGTATGTGTTGGAAACACAGCTCAAACACAGCAGTGGTTCAGGACTCGCCACTCGGCATCGCAACTTATAGAATACATCACTAATATATGAAGTAGGTGATATCTGAAATTTTATTCAACACTGATAAGGTGAAACAAACATATGCTGTGACACACACACAAGTAAATAGTAAATAAACATAAGCTGTATTAAATTCGTAACTTGATGTTTTGTTTACAGTTTGAACATTAATAACTTTAGATAGATAAAGCTGCGATGCTTTAGTCACACTAAGACCAGTCACATGTCCTTGGTCTAGTTGTTCAAGTCCAGTAAGCTCCTTATATCCGTATAAGTATTCTTATTCTTGGGGAAAAAGGAGTCTGCTTCCGTTTTCTCTGAGCTCTTCATATTGGAGGAAAGATGGTGGATTCGGTTCTAAAAATAATATTTCAATATCATGTTAAGTAAATTTGGATAGCGAAAACATATCTTTATAGGAAACTTATACATGACATATTAATGAGATATCATAGTAAACATGAGATCAATTAACTTCTTTTCTTCATTTGTAATTAGAGGTTGGATTCGTTCACCCTCTACCCAATTGTTCCGATCAAAATTTACAACAACCACAGACGAACCTCATTTACATATGATGTTTTAAGAATTAATTAATATATGATAGAAGGTATTCCTAATTTTTGCATATCAATCAGGAAAATCACATCTCTAAGACTCAATCGTTTGAACGACTAAGACAATGTATCTCTATTATATATCATTAAACAATTTTCGTGACATAAGATTCCTTGATATTAACTATAATTATGAACACTTACCTAAGACAGCCTCCTCGGAAACAGCGTGCCAAGTTCCAAATCCCTCAATGATCAGTTTTAATGCTTTCCTGGAGCAATGCCTTTCATATTCAAGGGATTCTTTCTTCTTCATATTTTGCAAAGTTGAAATAACTATTCCATCATGGCAGATGAAATACTTACTACATGTTTCACAGTTGGAATAAAACCATCTTTGCACAGTTCGGATAACTACCACATTTTCACAATTGGAATAACTATTACATTCTGCACATTTGGAGTAAAACCATATTTTGCAGTTGGATGTCTATAAAAAATTGCATCAATGGAATAACTACAATAGAGTTGGAAAAACATATCTCCATAATATTTTCAATCTACACTGAGATACGTATCAAATTAGACTTGGAATTTAATTAAAGAAAACACAAATAAAGAAAAAATAATCAAGTTTCAGTTAATTGGGTTTGTGCATAACCAAGTTATATTCTTCATGAATAACACTATTTATGTCATCGACATAATGTTAATAAAATCACATAATAACTGTCAACTCATTTGATACTAGATTATAAACACAACTTGTACTTAATTAATTATAAACTAGATTTTCAATACAGTTTGTACTCGGTTAATGATAAGCTAAATTATAAATAGACTTGTACTCAACCAATGATAAACCAAATTATCAATAAAGTTGTACTCAACTACTGCTAAATACAACTTGTACTCAACTAATGACAAACTAAGCTATCGGTACAATTCTAACTCAACGACAAACTAAATTATAAATAAACTTATACTCAATTAATGATCAATACATTGTGTTCTCAATTAATGATAAATTCAATTATAAATAAATTTGTTCTCAACTAATGATAATCTAAATTACCAGTGCAATTTGTACTCAACTAATTTCCATACAAGTCTTTAAGTAAAGATGTTAACACATACAATATATTGTACAATTTATACGACTCTCAGCCACGTATATATTTGCTGTTAGATACACCATATTGATATTATATATGATAAAATGATGACGATGAAATGATGTACCAAGAAGTTAACACATTCATCTATTTAATCAAGATACCTGTGTTCCAGACATAATAAAGTAATTCAAGAGACAAATACCAAAAGCATGCCATACATCTATAACATCTTGTTCTTTGAACGTTTTCAATAATGAAACGCAATTTGCTGGCAATGCTTTCTGGAACGTATGATGTAAATGCAACTGTTGATTACGTCATCAATGAAAACGTTTACATCTATTTATTATTCATTCTCTTCATGTTGGCAATAGGGGTACGAAGCAAATGATATCGCCAATTTATTACGAAATGACATGAAATGATTAGTTTATAGTTAATAAAAACTTCCAGCGTTTGCTATACAATCTGTCATTCTATTTCTACAAGGTGAGAATATGATTAAATGTATTAACTTTCCTTTCATGAAGTAATAGAAAATATAATTTGATGTGGTTTGATTCAAAATATTCTAAGGTACTTCTGTCATACATATCTTATATTTAACAGAATGACATTTCAATAATTTGGTCTCTGGTCAAATCAGCAAAATCGTTGAAGTTTTCGGATAATCTTTCTGCAGATTCAATTTCAAAATACTCCTCGTATGTGTTTATAAGTTCTTTAATGTTGCTCATCAGTAGTCTATCTTTCGGAATATCAGGTTTTTTAATATCTTTAACGATAAAATTGACAAGGATAAAGGAAAGGACACCACCTGCTAGCGATTTAAACGATGTTGTCAGTTGTTTGTCCTCACCAAAATGAACTAATATCCAAGCCATGAAAATAAGGAATAGTCCCGTGCAAAATAACTGCCCGAAATATTCCAGCGATATGCAGAAGGGATTGTGTTGTGAACTTTTCAATCCAGTCCAGACACATTGATGGAAGAACCTCTTTGTTAACTTCAAAGATCCCTTACTGCTGATAAATAAAGGAGTTCCTTGAACACATACGTGCTGATTATCTATTTTCAAGTTTGGCTGAAGTTTGACAACATGAAACTTGTTCGTTTTTGATTTGAAAATACCTTCGAATGAATTTTTTGTAGTCATTGATATCAATGTATCTACAACTGTTCCAAAGTAACATTTATACCACATGGACAGCTCAGAAGATATTTTGATCCAGTCAGCAATCCCTGCTATTATTAATTGTAAGTAAGGGATAGAATTAATTGTAACTCCAATAAGTGTCATTGTTAGAAAAACTGAAATAATTAAGGCGACCCAAAGACACACTATAAACAAGGAAAATGCACAAATCAATTCAAAGGTATAAATCAACAGGTTTAGAAAGGTTTGTTTCACAAAAGTACGCCAAAAGTCATTGAATTTACTGAAAAAAATATATATTACGATAAATGGAAAAACTGAAGATGACACAATACCAGGACACCCTTTATAATCACCTAAAACATAGTGGACATAAGGTGTCATTCGGGCTATGAACGACGAGGTACATTTGATCACAAGCGCAGCTGGTAGCATAAAGAAACAAATCACTAAGAGTGGTATATTGCCACTGTAAGTCATTCGAACAACACCTACCAAAAGCCAATATATTGCAAGCATTATTCCACACCTTACTGAAGGTCTTTTAAAGAATTGAGTTTTGGCCGAAATTTCAGATTTATTTACCAATGGCAATGTACTTGCGATATAAATGTCGAACAATACAGAAAAAATATTACACGGCATATTCTCTATTGCTATCAGATCATTGTTGTTTTCTACAATATTCATACCATCATAACCATTGTTGTTATAACTGGTGTAAACGGACGGACTAGAATAAAGCATCATACAATAAATGTTGAACCGAAAGAAACGTATCACCATGGTGATTACCACATAGGAAACTATCATAAACATCAAAATTAAGAATGCAATAAAGTAATCGACACCTTGCAGATCGAGTGGGCTTGTAATTAGCTCTCCGTCATTACCAATTCTAAAACATTTGTCCAAGCAGACTACATTAAATTGGTTGGAGAAGATATTTGGACGGGTGATATTATCATCGTATGACATTTTGAAGTCGAACAATACAAGCTTCACTAATATCTCACCATGGTTATACATTGTGGTATTTAAATACTTCGAGCACTCCGAAGATATATCCAATGTCATGTTAATGTGTTCTACACCAGGTGCAAGAGTGTGAAGAGAAAAGTAAGTATACGCTTCATATTCACCAAGTCCCAAAATATGTTTCGATTGTTCCCGTAGAATTTTAATCACAGTCCATTGCTTTTTTTTGTACTCGAAATTAACGTAGATCAGCTTTGCCTTCATGACCAAATCTTCATATTTTCCAATTTGTTCGACTGGTACGGAGTATTTGCAGTTACCATACACAGGATACTCCCGTCGACCGTCCATCACAGCACTAGAATTCCCATATGCCATTGTCAAAGAAGTACAGACGAGTAAAAGCACTGGGACGAACATGTTAAATGAGTAGTCCATTGCACCCCTAAATCCGTAACGAAGAATTTAGTATTTCCCAGGGTACCTTGCTTGCGGTACCCTGGATAATACACATAGATATCATGTCTCCGAGGTCATGCACCGTGACCAGTTGATTAATGAGTTTATGAACATGCAATATATACTGTCTGAGATAACATCAAACGTACTCTACCCGTGCAGGTTTTCTGAAACATTTATTCATAACTGTGACCATGTAGGCTCTATTACTGATATGATAGCAGTATTTTGCTGACCATTTCTCCAACCACGTGTTATCACTTGTTTTGACAGTATATTGTCTCCCTATTAGTTAGACTGACATGGAGATATTAAAACTATTTCGACTTTTCAGTGTAAGAAAATATACATGTTTATAAAATTGAGTAGGAGGGAAAAACATAAACATAACGACGAATCATAGCGAGTGATCACGTGACTTTGGTTGCTACTTGGAGGCGTTGCTAGGAAGGGTGAATTGCGAATTCGGTCAAATTATCGCACACCACCTTTCCTTTAAAAAAGATAATTGACAACATATAACGTGTATTTCTCTTTTTTTAATTTCCAGTTACAAGTACAAAAGCCTGAATGCGACACAAATTTTCTTGAATGGTTGGATTAATTAAAGACATAATGCCATAACAAATAAGATATACAAACACATAATCTACACTAATCTAAAATCTAACTTCATGTTTAGTAAACCCTTGCCAACTTGTTCATAAAGGTGCATAGTAGCCTCTTGTCGTGACAGCACGTGACACCAGTGTATTAAGTGTTATTTGGCTGGGCACAAATGTCACATGTACGGAGACACAGGGGTAGCGTATTCATCATCTTGTTATTATGACTTTTCGGCCTTTAGTTGACGAGACAAGTAAATGAGTAAAGAGAAAATTAGATATCATACAGCGATTGGAGAGAGTGGGGTCTGTTTATAACACCAGAGCTGTTATTATCCTCTCCCTACGATCGCGAAGATGACTGTCCAAGGTTTTGACCCCAAGGCACTGGTGATGAATCCGTGCCAATTCTGAAATCATGTGAGTACGTCTCTACATGTGGAGTAGAGATGATGCCGAGATCAATTCTTTCGTCATGTGTGTATTTATCTCTTCATTTCAAACAAATATGCATGTAGGTACAGTGTAAGGGTCTCAACTGTTTCCACGCGTTGACCCTCGGGCAAAGTCCGCATGGGCCTCACTATCCTGGGTTCAATTCGTAAGTCATGTGTGTATTCCTCTCCAATTTTCTAACAACTGTAAATGTAGTTATATGGTGGGGATCTCATCCATTCTCATAAATTGACCCCCGGGCTAAGACAACGCGGGACTTGGGATGACCCCGTGGTCAATTCTTGTGACATGAGTGTGTTCGTCTCTCAATCCGTGACAAATGTATATGTAATTATATGTTGGGGATCTCAACTGTTTCCTCGCGTTGAAGTCCCGGACTACGGGAAATATTTGGTACGTTATCAGGATTAGTCCTAAATAGACAAAAAACTCAAGGAATAAAATTAGGACAAAGGTTACTTATAGGTGAAAACTTTGAAAACATTGAATGGTCAAGTACATATGTGAAAGCATTAGGAATATACTTTTGTAAAAATAAACAGTATGATTATAAAAACTGGGAAACTAAGATAGAAAAAATTAAAAAACTTTTAATTTCTTGGAAGAAACGGAAATTAACAATGATTGGCCGAATACAAATTATAAAGTCCTTACTTATACCACAAATTACATACACCTATTCGGTGCTACCAATAACAAAAACAAAAATAAAAGAAATAGAAGGCATATTGTATAGTTACATCTGGGGAGGGAAAAAAGAAAGGGTTAAGCGAAAAACTATAGTTCAAAATTATGAGAGGGGAGGATTAAATACAGTTGACCTCACAGCACATGTTAAGTTAATGTTAATAAAATGGGTGAAAGCGCTAACAGACGAACAGGATAGTCAATGGAAAATAATTCCGGGGAGATTCCTTACCAAGGCTGGGAGAAAATACATAATTTTTGCTATGAATATTGATAATATAAACCAACTGAAAGAATTTGACATTCCCACATTTTATAAGAAAATTATAAAGGCCTGGATTGAAATGGGAGGGGGACAAAAACAATATCCAAAACACACTGTAGACATTGGAGGCCAGATAATATGGGGAAATAGATTCATCACATATCAAAATAAAGTTATAGTCTTTGAAAAATGGATTGAATCAAATATTATAAGAATAAAAGATTTATTAGATAATCAAGGAAATATTAATGAAAATATTATATTAGCAAAATTAAGAAACAAACACAATTGGATTTCAGAATTCGCTATTTTAAAGAAATCCATTCCAAATAAATGGAAAAATAAATTAAAAAACTCAAATATAGACAAACATATATGGAATACAGAACCTTTTAAACCTACTATAAAACTGAAAACATCAACAGCTATATGGGAATTAGATCAGTTGTGCAACAAACAAATATACAACTATCTTAAACACTTAAACTCCCAAAAACCAATCTCCTACATCTATTGGGCTTCCCAATTTCCTGATGAAGAAGACTTGGACAAAAAAATGGCAAATGCTCTGAAATTCACTTTCACTCACATTTATGACAATAAGCTGAGAATATATCGATGGAAATTGATTCATAAAATCTTAATAAACAATCAGTTACTATATAAATATAAAATAAGGATTAATCCACTATGCAACTTATGCAGTGTAGTTGAAGATTTTGATCACTTTTTTACAAAATGTGACTTTATAGTTCCTATAAACAATCAACTGAATAAAATTTTTGAGTTGATAGGCTATAGAAAAGACATGATAACATTAAAAAACTTAGTGCTAGGTTATAAACTCCACAGTGACAACCATGTGAATATAAATATTTTACTAACACTCATTGGATTCACAATCTATAAGGGTTACTGTATGAGTGATAACAAACAAAAACAAGTTAACTTAATAAACGTTCTAAAACAAGAATTAGAAATGTTTCTTGAAATTCAAAAACACAAAAATAAAAGTATTCCTAAAATTATAAGTAATTTCTTCAACCACTTAGAATAATCTAAGTATTAATTTTAATCTATAACTCTTGTGCGTCTTATCTTGGTCAATGCACCCGGATGGCCGCGAACAGCATGCAAACATAACAACACGTGACCATTTCCAATGTAAAAATAGCTTCCTCAAACCGTTAAGCCTGCCTGAAACAAAGTCATTTGATATTAAATATTACTTTACCTAATACTAATAAATACACTGTAATTACTATAAATTACATAAGACAGTCATAACTTATTATCTAATTTGCAAGAAAGCGGGCTTCAACCAAACTTAGGCCTGCTACTCTGTTTCTGTTAATGTATATAGATCTACCTGTAATTGAGCTTCAGAAATATCATGCCACGATAAACAAAAAACGAATTCAATAGACTAAAAATACCCTAACAAATAAACTGAGGTTTTGGAAACAAAATAAATGTCTAGACTTACCATGTCAAACAGTAAATGCTCAGCGTTATGCAGCCATGTGCTCCGGTTAAAGTACCGTTGGCGCCTATACTAGTGCATGGAATAATCGTGGGCGCGTTCGACTCAAGCGACGCGCATACAACAAATAGTTATGAATACTTAATACGTCTTTTTATTGTCTTAATATTTTAATATGTTTATATACTTATAAACAAATCGAAATTCTTTGTTGGAATGAATGTGATATCTAATTTATCTACTGTAAACAAATAGCTATATGTCAGAATACAGCTACATGTATTTAGGATGAATGGTTATGTGAAAGGCGAGTGAAGAATGTGAGCCCTCCTGCGAGAGGAGACCTGGAGGTCGTGGGTTCGATCCCATGTGGAAACACACTGCTCTCTGTTCTGTTTCAGTTACATCACGTAAATGTTCACTTTCCACTTTATTTGTTTATAGTTTGTGATTGGGAGGTAGATACTGGGAGGGTCGGACTTGTGAGGTTTTCATTGACCGGATGAGTGTTATGTGATTAGGTGAGATATTCAGCGAGAGGAGTGATAGAAAAGAAATACTATTGAGAGGAGTGTATAGAAGGGCCGGTAGGTATCGGGCGAGGAATACAAATAAGGTGGGGGAGGGGGGGGGTCCTATTTTCCCAGGGAGGGGAATTGTGTGGTTGTTTTTGTATGTGTGTTTATGTAATATTACAATTTTGCACTGAAGATGACAAGTAAGTGTTACTGACTAGGTGATGAGACTGTAAAATACATACTAAATTATATATCAAGTTACTGAGACTGAGGATGATGTGAAGTTTTGTTCTACTAAACTTTTCAAGCATGCGGTATTTGTGTTTTATGGGACGATACACTTCAGGTGGTAAATAAGTTCATCCGAAGAGGTGACCAGCCTATAAAATACACACGTGACCATGTAAGGACCTAGGTGGGTGTGTAGGTTGTGTGGTTTCCGGCAAAAAGTACCAGCTGTATCTCCAAAGTGCCCTGTGGTGTCCCCGATCTCGTATTAGTATGAAGATGTAATGTTGTTGTTAAAATTACGTATATGGTTGTGTACGTAAGCGGAGCTCTACTTTGTCTGTTAAAGCGCCCTAGGTATGAGTTCGAATTTCCATTCTGTTAACCTTACCCGCGCAATATTGTGCTTTTACATGATGTGAAATGATGTTGAAAAATGTATCTGTAAAATATTGGGAGTGAGCGTTCCGATCGGAACCCGTGGGGGACATAACTGCCTTCGTCTACTGTGAAAAAAACTACGCTTACTGAATTTAAAATGTGGATAGAATGGGGCAGAGAGAAATACACTTCAATAATGATGTAAGGGTAAGTAGTTGTCTCCCCTGGAACAGTCTCCCTCTGTATTGTTACAGGACATTATAGCTATTAATGGACCAAAATGCTCAATTTTAACTTGTCTGTATTACAGGTATATGAAGATAACTGGCAATCTTACAATTCATTATTATTCTCGAGATAACTACAACCATGGAAATATGTTATCTACATCCGGGATATAATTTAGCATCTCCTACATCAGCACAGTAAATACATAGGTACAATCAAATGTGTACGTGTCAGTATTTTGCAATTTATTTGGATCGCCGACCTTAAATAAAGAATGAAAAGTCCTTGAAATGTCACTATAAGATAAAATACGGCAGGACAACTGGGTATCAGTGATTTCTTTTCTAAAATCTAAACATAATTTTATTTGATGTTTTCATGGATACGAGAGAATACTGTAACCTGTACTGTAGACTGGTGCATCAGGATGATCACTGATGGTGTGTAAACTTCCGAGGTCCAACAATAAACCCGATATAACGCCAAAATTACTAATAACAGAAGTTAGCATTATAACGAGGTTGGACTGTATGTCAGCAACTTACCGTTAATCGAAAAGACAACAACCTTGAAGTCACTGTAGATATATTTTTTCATGGATACATTTCTGTCTTTTTTAACCATAGGAGTTTTTTATTTTGGACTATAAATATTCTGTCACGCATCGAACGTGCAACGACGTGTATAGAATAACTGTTCTCGTTGTAGAGTAAATACAATTATTGCAAAATGACTTTTCATTGAAAAAAAATTACTTTTTAAATTTCAATAACATTTAGAGATACTCTGTTTTATTTCCATCAAAACTCGTTTTCATTCAATGAATATTTCACATCAGAAAAGAATTCATATCGTCTTCAGCATAATATAATTTCTCAAAACTGAAAAAAAAAATCATTTATAATGTGACGTCGCATATAATGGCTGTTAAATATCTCGCCCTTTTCCTTCATGTTAGCTACTACAGGCGCAGAACATGTAACGTCTCCCCCGAAATATGCATATTGAAGGTGAAGATAAGAACTTGTCAACATCGCGGTATTTAGTAGGTCGATTCTTATGCAGTTTTCAACTTTTTAAAATTTTGGATCATATTGAATAATAATATATTAATATTTCTTTTTTTGTTCAGAATATACTTCAAAATTTTAATAGATATGTGCAATTTTCGTTGTTGTATTTACAGACCTGTCTATATATATTGTTATAATGCACATTGTCCCGCCATTGCGGAGATCAGAGACGTATTTAACGTGTGGGGATTAAATAAGTATCACAGCTATTTTATATGAGGGTGAGAACATGGATTTAGGTTTAGGAAATATGCTTATCAGTATCAATTAATTACATGTACGCTACGGCCCCGCCGTTAATCTGGACTGTTAATTAAAACACTGGTGACTAGCCTGATAAGACGGTGTTGGAGCGGCCCACGCCATGGTGAGCTCACTCAATATGTATCCATGTCGTGAATTCTTTGTTTACTAAACATCAGACTTGTGTTTTGAAGCTACAGTATATGGTTTTCTAAAGTTTTGTTATCATGGCAAAAAGAGTCATATAACAGATTTTATGTTATACAGAAATCACCAACTCCGTTACATTCTTTTGGAGATTTTTTTTTTAAATTGAAAATTCACGTGACATTTTAGAGGACGACTAGAATTATTTGTTGAACGTTTATTGAAAATCATGGGAACGAAAGTGTGTCTTTTTATCTATACTACTGGGGTTCTTTTCCACGCTTCCGGTTATTTTACATTATACTGGGAGGTGACCGGATATGACAATTACCACTCAGGACTATGGGAATCGTGTAGAGACGAAGTGTGTTCACCAACCACGAATCATCTTTGTAAGTGACACTTATGTTTTTATTTATCTTTATATCTATTTTTATTTTCATTATTCAAATGGTTGTACTTGATGTTCTTTTGAAGTTGTTTAATATTTTTTTAAAAATCGGAAAGTGATTTGGTAAATATATCTGTCCATCTCGAATGCTGATATATGTTTTGGACGATGTCGATTTTCTTATCTTCCCGCCTATATTTCAACACTTCCGGTGATTTCAACACTTCCGGTGAAGTACTTTGCATCATGAATGAGTCCTAAATTGGCTCCATCGTGTCCAGTTCTAATTTTTTATGTTATATTCTTCTCTACATTCCTTTTTGTTACGTATATGTATTTAAGAAACGTGTAAGTATTGAAATATAGGTAAATTTAATTGTGTTAAATTTATATGTCAACTTCAGGTTACTTCGAGGCGACGCAGGTGCTGGAGACTCTAGCTGTAGTAACCGGAAGTCTTGGTCTCCTCCTCCTCTTCTTCTACTTCTTCATCAGCAAGACATCATTTGATGTCTCTCTATGTGTTGCAAGTCTCATATTGGTCGTGTTTTCAGGTAAGGGCGATGTTAAAACCTATTTTTAATGGATAAACATAAGTTTTAAAACAGTACATTCAAGAACCACAACACAGCCTCGCAAAATACTTGGTGTTAATACGTGTGGTCTAAACACGCAGTCTTACGTAGATACACAGATACAACATCATGTGAGGATGTCTATGATGTTAACATGGCAATTAAACATGCACGCCTGCTGTACTTTTAGAATTTAGAATAAAAAATGATTGTAAATGCGATATTTGTTGGATAGGGAAGAAATTCATGTTGTCATGGAGATGGCGCAGTGTTGATTCATTTCACATTCAACTGTATTTCTTTTTCTACTTCTCGCCTCTAAAATTGGGCTCTGACTGCCGACGTGTAGAGAACGAGTTTGAGAGAGAGGACTTTACACCTGATCATTATGTTTACCTGGAGGACGTATACTTAAGATAAACTTCAGTTTTGCTGACATATGAATATAGATATATGATCGCATATTTATCTACTTAAGCAGGGAACTACAAATTTTAAGGTCTTGTATCTTTGAGACACCGAAAAGAATAGAATAACGACGCTTAAAATAATGAATCAGTGCTGCCCTCCCTCACCCCTATGTCAACATGAATTGTCCTTTCCCCTATCCCCGCCCCTCTAAGAAACAAATAAAACTTTTTAACTGAAAATATCAAAGATATCTGAGTTACTCTGGATATCACGTTTTACTGATTTATGTAATAGAGGTCATTTATAATTTCCTCCGCTAGGATTCGAACCCGGGATATCTCGCTCAACAGACCGAGCTAAAGAAAAGTACTATCTTACCTTGCGGTATTTTACGTCTAGTATACATTCAAAACGACGTAATCTGAAATTTATAGTTTACACAGACAGACAGACAGACAGACACCCTCAAATACACACACACACACACACACACACACACACACACACACAGACAAACACACACACACACACACACACACACACACACACACACACAGACACACACACACACACACACACACACACACACACAGTCACACCACACACACACACACACACACACACACACACACACACACACACACACACACACACACACACACACCACACACACACACACACACACACACACACACACAGACACACACACACACACACACACACACACACACACACACACACACACACACACACACACACACACACACACACACACACGAACGCTCGCACGCACGCATATATAAATTGACACTATATATATATATATGTATGTGTACATAAGATGTGATATTCTTATTTTTGTTTTAGCATGCTGTGCTATACTGGGTGTGATTATTTACGGATGTAAGACGTCACTTCCGGTGTCATGGTCGTATGCATTAGCAGTAATCGGTGGAATATCTTACGGAATTTCGGCGATTTTTCTGTCTGTATATCTTCTTAACAATACCGATAAATATAACAAGTACAGAGCTTCCCTTCAAACTGAACTACAGCATTATGTATAATCGGTATTCTTCATAAATATAACGGTTTACGATGCTATGACTAAACCATATTCAGTAAAAAACATTTGTATGGTATACTTTGATGGTATCATGAGAGTGTGACGATAAAGAAAAAAAACCGCATTGTCTGAGGTCATGAGAAGGTCACACGTGAAATTTTCGGGAGCTTATGATTTGTTTCCATCATAATTATGATTTTTTTGTGAGATTTTATTTGTACTGAATTTATTTGTGGTACTCTTATGATAGACGTCGAATATAAAGATATGATTTCAGTGAGATTTGGTTTTTATTTTAAACATATTCTGTTGTTTATAAACAAACTCA
Organism: Ylistrum balloti; assembly: GCF_031769215.1. Lineage (NCBI taxonomy): Eukaryota > Metazoa > Mollusca > Bivalvia > Pectinida > Pectinidae > Ylistrum > Ylistrum balloti. The sequence goes on from NW_026782487.1 coordinate 27,392, forward strand.
TTACGTCCTCTCCTAAATGAATACATACGGGATCATTTTCCAAAGGAATCACGGGGGCAAAACTTCAAAATTTGTAAATTACGGACGAAAAGTGAATATTGCAAATGAAATGTACAGATGATAGGAGAAGAGAATAGGAAAAGAGGATATACAGAACATACAGAGAGGTGAAATAGGGACTGGTAAAGAGGAGATGTAGAACATACAGAGAGGTGAAATAGGGACAGGAAAAGAGGAGATGTTGAACATAAAGAGAGGTGAAATAGGGACAGATAACGAGGAGATATAGAACATACAGAGAGGTGAAATAGGGACAGGTAAAGAGGAGATGTAGAACATACAGAGAGGTGAAATAGGGACAGGAAAAGAGGAGATATAGAACATAAAGAGAGGTGAAATAGGGACAGATAACGAGGAGATATAGAACATACAGAGAGGTGAAATAGGGACAGGAAAAGAGATATAGAACATAGAGAGAGGTGAAATAGGGACAGGTAAAGAGGAGCTATAGAACATACAGCGAGGTGAAATAGGGACAGGTAAAGAGGAGATATTGAACATACAGAGAGGTGAAATAGGGACAGGAAAAGAGGAGATATAGAACATACAGAGAGGTGAAATAGGGACAGGTAAAGAGGATATACAGAACATACTGAGAGGTGAAATAGGGACAGGAAAAGAGGTGATATAGAACATACAGAGAGGTGAAATAGGGACAGGAAAAGAGGAGATATAGAACATACAGAGAGGTGAAATAGGGACAGGTAAAGAGAAGCTATAGAACATACAGAGAGGTGGAATAGGGACAGGTAAAGGGGAGATGTAGAACATACAGAGAGGTGAAATAGGGACAGGTAAAGAGGAAATATAGAACATACAGAGAGGTGAAATAGGGACAGGTAAAGAGGAGATATAGAACATACAGAGAGGTGAAATAGGGACAGGTAAAGAGGAGATATAGAACATACAGAGAGGTGAAATAGGGACAGGTAAAGAGGAGATGTAGAACATACAGAGAGGTGAAATAGGGACAGGAAAAGAGGAGACATAGAACATAGAGAGAGGTGAAATAGGGACAGGTAAAGAGGAGATATAGAACATACAGAGAGGTGAAATAGGGACAGGAAAAGAGGAGATATAGAACATACAGAGAGGTGAAATAGGGACAGGTAAAGAGGATATATAGAACATACAGAGAGGTGAAATAGGGACAGGTAAAGAGGATATACAGAACATACAGAGAGGTGAAATAGGGACAGGTAAAGAGGAGATATAGAACATACAGAGAGGTGAAATAGGGACAGGTAAAGAGGAGATATAGAACATACAGAGAGGTGAAATAGGGACAGGTAAAGAGGAGATATAGAACATACAGAGAGGTGAAATAGGGACAGGTAAAGAGGAGATGTAGAACATACAGAGAGGTGAAATAGGGACAGGTAAAGAGGAGATATAGAACATACAGAGAGGTGAAATAGGGACATGTAAAGAGGAGATATAGAACATACAGAGAGGTGAAATAGGGACAGGTAAAGAGGAGATATAGAACATACAGAGAGGTGAAATAGGGACAGGTAAAGAGGAGATATAGAACATACAGAGAGGTGAAATAGGGACAGGTAAAGAGGAGATATAGAACATACAGAGAGGTGAAATAGGGACAGGTAAAGAGGAGATATAGAACATACAGAGAGGTGAAATAGGGACAGGTAAAGAGGAGATATAGAACATACAGAGAGGTGAAATAGGGACAGGTAAAGGGGAGATGTAGAACATACAGAGAGGTGAAATAGGGACAGGTAAAGAGGAGATATAGAACATACAGAGAGGTGGAATAGGGACAGGTAAAGAGGATATATAGAACATACAGAGAGGTGAAATAGGGACAGGAAAAGAGGAGACATAGAACATAGAGAGAGGTGAAATAGGGACAGGTAAAGAGGAGATATAGAATATACAGAGAGGTGAAATAGGGACAGGTAAAGAGGAGATAAAGAAAATACAGAGAGGTGAAATAAGGGACAGGTAAAGAGGAGATATAGAACATACAGAGAGGTGAAATAGGGACAGGTAAAGAGGAGATATTGAACATACAGAGAGGTGAAATAGGGACAGGAAAAGAGGAGATATAGAACATACAGAGAGGTGAAAAAGGACAGGTAAAGAGGAGATAGAACATACAGAGAGGTGAAATAGGACAGGTAAAGAGGATATAGAACATACAGAGAGGTGAAATAGGGACAGGTAAAGAGGAGATATAGAACATACAGAGAGGTGAAATAGGGACAGGTAAAGAGGAGCTATAGAACATACAGAGAGGTGAAATAAGGACAGGTAAAGAGGAGCTATAGAACATACAGAGAGGTGAAATAAGGACAGGTAAAGAGGAGCTATAGAACATACAGAGAGGTGAAATAAGGACAGGTAAAGAGGATATACAGAACACACTGAGAGGTGAAATAGGGACATGTAAAGAGGAGATATAGAATATACAGAGAGGTGAAATAAGGACAGGTAAAGAGGAGACATATAACATAGAGAGAGGTGAAATAAGGACAGGTAAAGAGGAGCTATAGAACATACAGAGAGGTGAAATAAGGACAGGTAAAGAGGAGCTATAGAACATACAGAGAGGTGAAATAAGGACAGGTAAAGAGGATATACAGAACATACAGAGAGGTGAAATAAGGACAGGTAAAGAGGAGCTATAGAACATACAGAGAGGTGAAATAAGGACAGGTAAAGAGGAGCTATAGAACATACAGAGAGGTGAAATAAGGACAGGTAAAGAGGAGCTATAGAACATACAGAGAGGTGAAATAAGGACAGGTAAAGAGGAGCTATAGAACATACAGAGAGGTGAAATAAGGACAGGTAAAGAGGATATACAGAACATACAGAGATGTGAAATAAGGACAGGTAAAGAGGAGCTATAGAACATACAGAGAGGTGAAATAAGGACAGGTAAAGAGGAGCTATAGAACATACAGAGAGGTGAAATAAGGACAGGTAAAGAGGAGCTATAGAACATATAGAACACACAGAGAGGTGAAATAAGGACAGGTAAAGAGGATATACAGAACATACAGAGAGGTGAAATAAGGACAGGTAAAGAGGAGCTATAGAACATACAGAGAGGTGAAATAAGGACAGGTAAAGAGGAGCTATAGAACATACAGAGAGGTGAAATAAGGACAGGTAAAGAGGATATAGAACATACAGAGAGGTGAAATAAGGACAGGTAAAGAGGAGCTATAGAACATACAGAGAGGTGAAATAAGGACAGGTAAAGAGGATATAAAGAACATACAGAGAGGTGAAATAGGGACATGTAAAGGGGAGATATAGAACATACAGAGAGGTGAAATAAGGACAGGTAAAGAGGAGCTATAGAACATACAGAGAGGTGAAATAAGGACAGGTAAAGAGGAGCTATAGAACATACAGAGAGGTGAAATAAGGACAGGTAAAGAGGATATACAGAACATACAGAGAGGTGAAATAAGGACAGGTAAAGAGGAGCTATAGAACATACAGAGAGGTGAAATAAGGACAGGTAAAGAGGAGCTATAGAACATACAGAGAGGTGAAATAAGGACAGGTAAAGAGGAGCTATAGAACATACAGAGAGGTGAAATAAGGACAGGTAAAGAGGAGCTATAGAACATACAGAGAGGTGAAATAGGGACAGGTAAAGAGGATATACAGAACATACAGAGAGGTGGAATAGGGACAGGTAAAGGGGAGATGTAGAACATACAGAGAGGTGAAATATGGACAGGTAAAGAGGAGCTATAGAACATACAGAGAGGTGAAATAAGGACAGGTAAAGAGGATATACAGAACATACAGAGAGGTGGATATATACATAAACTGCTGTCCAACACTTTATCCGTTTCTCTTTTCCATCCAGTCTACAGCAACGTGATATTTCGTGTTCACGTTTGACTTGAACTCGCCTTCGTTTTATCAATTGATACAGTTGATAGGTGTATCCTGAGTTCTTTATATTTGTCGATACTAATTTGTCTGGGTATAACGGTGCTGTCCTCGCTTATATCTTACAGAAGTGTCCCAGCGTTCATTAACTTTTAGTATTTTTTTTTAGGAAAAACAGTTTTAAAAAATGATAAATGTATATATATTTAGTTTAGATAATTTTGATTTTTCTTAAATATTTCATTGTAGACTGAGAGTTCTTCTCTCAGTTTGTTTCTCACAAAGCCAGTTTATATAATGTCAGGATTTAGGACAGGTTCTCAAATAAGCCTTCATTAAAACCTCATTCAGTATCTCATTATCAAAGAACTATGTGAAAAGACATCTGAACAAGTTTCGGCCAAAGGTGTTTCGCATTGTATCAGGCTCTTTTATCTGTAAGCGTTAGCCTTTTAGTCAGTTAGCGTCATGGTTTACTTTCATTGTCTCTGAACGGAATGTTTTTACTGTCTGCAATTAAGGGGTCTGTTAGCATTACTCGTTTGTGTCATAACATCTCAGCGAAGGCCAAGCTATTGTTGACAGGTGGCCACAGGTGCGTTGACACAGTAAGGCTACATCCCATTGGTCAGTGGCCGAAACGTTACTAAAAGTCATATGTAAAATATAATGTAATTGGTTAAAGAAAGTTCCGTGAATTCTTTACTGGTAGCGTTCTCGGTCGTTCTTGTCACTTTCGAACAAGACGCCGATAAATAAAGAAAATAACTAAGAATTCTCGTTATTTTCTTCAGTTATAGAGCCTATATGTGACATTGGTGCAGTTATAGAGCTAATTTCCAGACTAGCGCCACTGTCACAGAAGTCCACTCTATTAGAATAGACCGTAACCAATCTTCTCGATACATTCAAAGTAGAAATATTCATACAATTTTACGTAATGAAATGGCGTTACATGGATGATTAGACAATCTGATTTTGAGAGTGACATAACAAGCTCATGAATCTTCTTATTATGAAATAAGAAATCCACGGACAACGACAGACGTTTTGGCGCGATTGTTTCTCAAAAATTGAATAAACCATACATAGATAGTTTTATGATATTTTATGTGTCCTAGCATGATAATGATCAACTCTTACTTATCAAAATAAAAAGCATTTATTGAGTAACGAACAGACACAGATGTGCATCTCAAATGTTCAGAAAATCTACACCGCCAAAATGACGCAGTAGTGACGTCATCTTCCGAAGAGGGCTTGTTATGACGTCATCTAGAGTTTGGGCTCGCCGGCAACAACTTGTGATTCAATACCACACTCATCATGTCCTCGTAGGATTTTGAAAAAACCTGAAATTTGTACAAAAAAAAGGAAAACGTTGAAAATTGAATGAAATATAACATATAGATTATTACAGACTTGATAAATTAGTTGAGCAGCTGACAATGATATATACCGACATTTAAATTACTGGTTAGAGACAGGTAGATGGAGTATATGATTATTTAGATTAACCATATTTGGTAGAGAGGTTGATGATTTGGTAGGGAGGTAGATGATTTGGTAGAGAGGTTGATGATTTGATAGAGAGGTAGATGATTTGGTATAGAGGTAGATGGTTTGGTATAGAGGTAGATTATTTGGTAGTGAGGTAGATGATTTGGTAGAGAGGAAGATGATTTGGTAGAGAGGTAGATGATTTGGTAGGGAGGTAGATGGTTTGGTAGGGAGGTAGATGATTTGGTAGAGAGGTAGATGATTTGGTAGGGAGGTAGATGATTTGGTAGAGAGGTAGATGATTTGGTAGGGAGGTAGATGATTTGGTAGGGAGGTAGATGATTTGGTAGAGAGGTAGATGATTTGGTAGGGAGGTAGATGATTTGGTAGGGACGTTGATGATTTGGTAGGGAGGTAGATGATTTGGTAGAGAGGTAGATGATTTGGTAGATGATTTGGTAGAGAGGTTGATGATTTGGTAGGGAGGAAGATGGTTTGGTAGGGAGGAAGATGATTTGGTAGAGAGGTAGATGATTGGGTAGGGAGGTAGATGATTTGGTAGAGAGGTAGATGATTTGGTAGAGAGGTAGATGATTTGGTAGGGAGGTAGATGATTTGGTAGGGAGGTAGATGATTTGGTAGAGAGGTTGATGATTTGGTAGAGAGGTAGATGATTTGGTAGGGAGGTAGATGATTTGGTAGGGAGGTAGATGATTTGGTAGAGAGGTAGATGATTTGGTAGAGAGGTAGATGATTTGGTAGAGAGGTTGATGATTTGATAGAGAGGTAGATGATTTGGTAGGGAGGTAGATGATTTGGTATAGAGGTAGATGGTTTGGTATAGAGGAAGATAATTTGGTAGGGAGGTAGATGATTTGGTAGGGAGGTAGATGATTTGGTAGAGAGGTAGATGATTTGGTAGAGAGGTAGATGATTTGGTAGAGAGGTTGATGATTGGGTAGAGAGGTAGATGATTTGGTAGGGAGGTAGATGATTTGGTATAGAGGAAGATAATTTGGTAGAGAGGTTGATGATTTGATATAGAGGTAGATGATTTGGTAGGGAGGTAGATGGTTTGGTAGCGAGGTTGATGGTTTGGTAGGGAGGTAGATGATTTGGTAGGGAGGTAGATGATTTGGTAGTGAGGTAGATGATTTGGTAGAGAGGTAGATGATTTGGTAGTGAGGTTGATGATTTGGTAGAGAGGTTGATGATTTGGTAGGGAGGTAGATGATTTGGTAGAGAGGTTGATGGTTTGGTAGAGAGGTAGATGATTTGATAGAGAGGTAGATGGTTTGGTAGGGAGGTTGATGATTTGATAGAGAGGTAGATGATTTGATAGAGAGGTAGATGGTTTGGTAGAGAGGTTGATGGTTTGGTAGAGAGGTAGATGATTTGGTAGAGAGGTTGATGATTTGGTAGAGAGGTAGATGATTTGGTAGAGGTAGAGAGAGAGGTAGGTAGATGATTTGGTAGAGAGGTAGATGATTTGGTAGAGAGGTTGATGATTTGGTAGAGAGGTTGATAATTTGATAGAGAGGAAGATAATTTGGTAGGGAGGAAGATAATTTGGTAGAGAGGTAGATAGGTAGATGATTTGGTAGAGAAGTTGATGATTTGGTAGCGAGGTAGATGGTTTGGTAGGGAGGTAGATGGTTTGGTAGAGAGGTAGATGATTTGGTAGAGAGGTTGATGATTTGGTAGAGAGGTTGATGATTTGGTAGAGAGGTAGATGATTTGGTAGGGAGGTAGATGATTTGGTAGAGAGGTAGATGATTTGGTAGAGAGGTAGATGATTTGGTAGAGAGGTAGATGATTTGGTAGAGAGGTAGATGATTTGGTAGAGAGGTTGATGGTTTGGTAGAGAGGTTGATGGTTTGGTAGAGAGGTAGATGGTTTGGTAGAGAGGTAGATGATTTGGTAGAGAGGTTGATGATTTGGTAGAGAGGTAGATGATTTGGTAGGGAGGTAGATGATTTGGTAGGGAGGTAGATGATTTGGTAGAGAGGTAGATGATTTGGTAGAGAGGTAGATTTGGTAGAGAGGTTGATGATTTGGTAGAGAGGTAGATGATTTGGTAGATGATTTGGTATTTGGTAGAGAGGTAGATGATTTGGTAGGGAGGTAGATGATTTGGTAGAGAGGTAGATGATTTGGTAGAGAGGTAGATGATTTGGTAGATGGTTTGGTAGAGAGGTAGATGATTTGGTAGAGAGGTAGATGATTTGGTAGAGAGGTAGATGATTTGATAGAGAGGTAGATGATTTGGTAGAGAGGTAGATGATTTGGTAGAGAGGTAGATGATTTGGTAGAGAGGTAGATGGTTTGGTAGGGAGGTAGATGATTTGGTAGAGAGGTTGATGATTTGGTAGAGAGGTAGATGATTTGGTAGAGAGGTAGATGATTTGGTAGAGAGGTAGATGATTTGGTAGAGAGGTAGATGATTTGATAGAGAGGTAGATGATTTGGTAGAGAGGTATGTTGGTAGAGAGGTAGATGATTTGGTAGAGAGGTAGATGGTTTGGTAGGGAGGTTGATGGTTTGGTAGAGAGGTAGATGGTTTGGTAGCGAGGTTGATGGTTTGGTAGAGAGGTTGATGGTTTGATGGAAAGGTAGATGATTTGGTAGAGAAGTTGATGATTTGGTAGAGAGGTAGATGGTTTGGTAGCGAGGTTGATGATTTGGTAGAGAGGTAGATGGTTTGGTAGAGAAGTTGATGGTTTGGTAGCGAGGTAGATGGTTTGGTAGCGAGGTAGATGATTTGGTAGAGAGGTAGATGATTTGGTAGGGAGGTAGATGATTTGGTAGAGAGGTAGATGATTTGGTAGAGAGGTAGATGATTTGGTAGAGAGGTAGATGATTTGGTAGAGAGGTAGATGATTTGGTAGAGAGGTAGATGATTTGGTAGAGAGGTAGATGATTTGGTAGAGAGGTAGATGATTTGGTAGAGAGGTAGATGATTTGGTAGAGAGGTAGATGATTTGGTAGAGAGGTAGATGATTTGGTAGAGAGGTTGATGATTTGGTAGAGAGGTAGATGATTTGGTAGGGAGGTAGATGATTTGGTAGAGAGGTAGATGATTTGGTAGAGAGGTTGATGATTTGGTAGGGAGGTAGATGATTTGGTAGAGAGGTAGATGGTTTGGTAGCGAGGTTGATGGTTTGGTAGGGAGGTAGATGATTTGGTAGAGAGGTAGATGATTTGGTAGAGAGGTTGATAATTTGATAGAGAGGAAGATAATTTGATAGAGAGGAAGATAATTTGGTAGGGAGGAAGATGATTTGGTAGAGAGGTAGATGATTTGGTAGGGAGGTAGATGGTTTGGTAGGGAGGTAGATGATTTGGTAGAGAGGTAGATGATTTGGTAGAGAGGTAGATGATTTGGTAGGGAGGTAGATGATTTGGTAGGGAGGTAGATGATTTGGTAGAGAGGTAGATGATTTGGTAGGGAGGTAGATGATTTGGTAGGGAGGTATGATTTGGTAGAGAGGTAGAGGTAGAGAGATGATTTGGTAGAGAGGTAGATGATTTGGTAGAGAGGTAGATGATTTGGTAGAGAGGTAGATGATTTGGTAGAGAGGAGAGGTAGATGATTTGGTAGAGAGGTAGATGATTTGGTAGAGAGGTAGATGGTTTGGTAGGGAGGTAGATGTTTTGGTAGAGAGGTAGATGTTTTGGTAGAGAGGTAGATGATTTGGTAGAGAGGTAGATGGTTTGGTAGGGAGGTAGATGGTTTGGTAGAGAGGTAGATGATTTGGTAGGGAGGTTGATGATTTGGTAGGGAGGTAGATGATTTGGTAGAGAGGTAGATGATTTGGTAGAGAGGTAGATGATTTGGTAGAGAGGTAGATGATTTGGTAGAGAGGTAGATGATTTGGTAGAGAGGTAGATGATTTGGTAGAGAGGTAGATGATTTGGTAGGGAGGTAGATGATTTGGTAGAGAGGTTGATGGTTTGGTAGGGAGGTAGATGATTTGGTAGAGAGGTAGATGATTTGGTAGAGAGGTAGATGATTTGGTAGAGAGGTAGATGATTTGGTAGAGAGGTAGATGATTTGGTAGGGAGGTAGATGATTTGGTAGGGAGGTAGATGATTTGGTAGGGAGGTAGATGATTTGGTAGGGAGGTAGATGATTTGGTAGAGAGGTAGATGGTTTGGTAGAGAGGTAGATGATTTGGTAGAGAGGTAGATGGTTTGGTAGAGAGGTAGATGGTTTGGTAGGGAGGTAGATGATTTGGTAGGGAGGTAGATGATTTGGTAGAGAGGTAGATGATTTGGTAGAGAGGTAGATGATTTGGTAGAGAGGTAGGTAGATGATTTGGTAGAGAGGTAGATGATTTGGTAGAGAGGAAGGTGATTTGGTAGGGAGGAAGATGATTTGATAGGGAGGTAGATGGTTTGGTAGAGAGGTAGATGGTTTGGTAGAGAGGTTGATGATTTGGTAGAGAGGTAGATGGTTTGGTAGGGAGGTTGATGGTTTGGTAGAGAGGTAGATGGTTTGGTAGGGACGTTGATGATTTGGTAGAGAGGTAGATGGTTTGGTAGGGAGGTAGATGATTTGGTAGGGAGGTAGATGATTTGGTAGGGAGGTAGATGATTTGGTAGAGAGGTAGATGATTTGGTAGAGAGGTAGATGATTTGGTAGAGAGGTAGATGATTTGGTAGAGAGGTAGATGATTTGGTAGAGAGGTAGATTTGGTAGAGATGATGATTTGGTAGAGAGGTAGATGATTTGGTAGAGAGGAGAGGTTTGGTAGAGATGATTTGGTAGAGAGGTAGATGGTTTGGTAGGGAGGTTGATGGTTTGGTAGAGAGGTAGATGGTTTGGTAGAGAGGTAGATGGTTTGGTAGGGAGGTTGATGGTTTGGTAGAGAGGTTGATGGTTTGGTAGAGAGGTAGATGATTTGGTAGAGAGGTAGATGATTTGGTAGGGAGGTAGATGATTTGGTAGGGAGGTAGATGGTTTGGTAGAGAGGTAGATGGTTTGGTAGAGAGGTAGATGGTTTGGTAGAGAGGTAGATGGTTTGGTAGAGAGGTAGATGGTTTGGTAGAGAGGTAGATGGTTTGGTAGAGAGGTAGATGATTTGGTAGGGAGGTAGATGGTTTGGTAGAGAGGTTGATGGTTTGGTAGGGAGGTAGATGATTTGATAGAGAGGTAGATGATTTGGTGAGGGAGGTTGATGGTTTGGTAGGGAGGTTGATGATTTGGTAGAGAGGTAGATGGTTTGGTAGAGAGGTGATGATATGTACATTTGGTAGATGTTTCTCCCCAGAGGGAGGTAGAGTTTGGTAGAGAGGTAGATGGTTTGGTCTGATGGTTTCCTGATGACAAAATGTGTCGAAGATATCAATGAACAATTAACAAAAAAAAATGTACAAAAATTGTTAGAGGTAAAAAAACGTCATCTAACAAATGTTATCTAATACAATAAAAGAGAATATTCAAAAGGATCGTATAGATACACTGATGAATTATACATCCTCAGTTTGGCTTCCGATATTGTATATAAATACTCTTAAAATAGGATTTCATTTCACAAGTGCAATATATTTCTTATCATTAAGTCGTTAACACACTGAAGCTTAGACTTGCCATTGCGTCTGCTCTAAAACGATTCTATGGAAGATCGTACTTACCAAGGTATTATCATCGATGTTAGTATATGGAGATGTATGGCAGGTTAGACTTGACAGAACGTGCTCTCTAACACGATTGTATTGAATATAATACCTGCCGCAGTATTATTATCAAAGTTAATTATGAAGACCGATATGTAAACATACCTCTGTGTTTGTCCTGCTCGAAAGTGTTGTTGTATCCAGCTTCACACTTCCTGGAGCATTTAGGGGTACGCTGAGACTTGCCGCATGGCTTCTCTTTTCCAACCACGTGATGGTCACATGACGGAACAAGGTAGGGCTGGCATCCCTGATGAGAGACAAGAACAAGCGTTATTCTGGGAGGAAATACCTTATTTTTGTTATTTATTCAGGAAAGAAATTTGTATCGACCATTTCAAACTTTGTAACAGGTTAGACATTGGTATGTAATTAGGAATCTTCTTTAACAAAAAAGTCCAAATTGATATATTTTTCTAAAATAAAAAATGGAAGTAAAGGGCAATGTACATAAAGGATTGCATGCTTTATTACGTGAATCTACCGTTAATATTATGTGTGAAGAGAAATAGATACCGTTGTATTATAATTACTGATCTATATAGGTATATATATATATATAAGTAAATTAAACTACAGCGGTAGCAACTCATCTCATGTAATATTTGTGTCTTGATAAAGGGGCAGGTTGCCTCGAAAAATTGACAATTCGCTTGTCCTTACTGTCGTCTTTACTTCATTGATTATATATCTGTTCCAGTAATACGCATCCAACGAACATTTATTTGTTAGGATCCAGTACCAATATTCGACCATACCGTCGATATTACTTACTAGATTCTATATATAGAAGATCCAGTACCAATATTGGACCATACCGTCGATATTACTTACTAGATTCTATATATAGAAGATCCGGTATCAATATTGGACCATACTGCCGATATTACTTACTAGATTCTATATATAGAAGATCCAGTACCAATATTGGACCATACCGTCGATATTACTTACTAGATTCTATATATAGAAGGTCCAGTACCAATATTGGACCATACCGTCGATATTACTTACTAGATTCTATATATAGAAGATCCGGTATCAATATTGGACCATACTGCCGATATTACTTACTAGATTCTATATATAGAAGATCCAGTAAAAACATTGGACCATACCGTCGATATTACTTACTAGATTCTATATATAGAAGATCCAGTACCAATATTGGACCATACTGCCGATATTACTTACTAGATTATATATATATATACACAATTTTAATTTCATCATACAAACATTTTGTTAGGAAAGACTATATAGGTGGCCGTTTTAGTTATATTCTTTTATTCTTTTGTCGCTATTTTTGTAGATGAAATATATTTGAAAAAAAAATTAAAATAATAAAAAAAAAAAAAAACTTTTGTCAAAACAGCAAAATACTGAACCACCGAAAAAACGACATTTACTGTATGAATGATTCATTCTCTGTTAGTTGTGAATATACTCTGAGATATGTACTGTTGTCACTTTATTGGTGCCTCTATCTACCACTACACATATAAAGCCCCAGTGATATAAACCGTCCTCAAGTTAATTAAATCTTAATCATCACATACGCTAAGGAAATGCCTAAGTTCCATAAAGCTTCCTACGGCCAATTTTTAAGTTAAGGAAACTTTCTGTAGTTAAGGAAGATTTGTGAAACTGGGACCAGATATATTTGGACGATGAAATATCTTTTACTGATTTTAAACATACTTGGGTGTATTCATTGAATAAAACGGCAATTATACGGTATACTGGTTGATATTTGCACGCCGTACAGTTTCTTTTAGAAAGTCAGATAAAAAAACAAAAACAAAAAAACAAAAAAAATGAAAACAAATGTTTTCACAAAAAAAAAAAAAAAAAAAAAGAAAAAAAATACTTTGTGTCCGTGATCGATGAACACCCTTACACCCTTATCTCTTCAAACCTTTATTTTATCCGCGAAAATTTAAATCCTCTTTCAATCTTTGTGGTACATTGGTCACGATGAAAAACCTGTCAATCAGCGTCAGGGAACAGCGTTATATCTATAAATATATACTGTAGGAGTCTGTAAGCATTATTTACCTGTTTGCTGTTGTACTGTCCACCTGTAACCAATCCAGTTCTCTCATAATAATCCCAAGCGGCCTCGAGGAAACCTCCGTTACACCTATTTAAAAAGTGGGACACATCGTATTTACAAATAATTTAATGCCAAGCAGATCATAATTCATAATTCCGGAAAATATAATTTTATGATAACTACTCTATTCCATTTTCTTTCTGATATCGACTGCTTTCACGCCCATTAGTGTTTCTTGTCACTCCCCAGACTCTCTTGTTGAGAACATAGCATTTATTTTGTTGAAGAAACCGTCCAGCTTTATATAACCACGTGGTCTTAAGCGACTTGTACTTTTTATGGATATCCGGGTCACATTCCTGTTTGAATATTTTTTACAGCAGTCATGTAGGTAAGTTTGAAATATTGTACTCTACTGTACTAGTTTCCGGAAATGTTTTGTTTTTATGATTATCGGTTCTCAACTCTATGTAAATATGACGATATTGAGATTTCATTAATACACCTACCCGTTGCCACATGTTTTGCAACATGACGTTAAGTCCTCAGCAGAGATATGGAAGTTGGATTTTCCTCCGGATTTGATGCAAATTCTGTCAGACATGGATTCGACAGCTCCAAACGCCTGGAATAAAAAGACAGTCACGTGGGAAATATCACGTGATGAAATTGACAGAATTGCACTGTTTAAGACATTTCGTATGTTACTTTATTTAAAATGTTAAATAAAACAAGGAATTTATAATTGTAAAATTACGTGCAAATTTGTTATAACCAGTGATTACATTACTTTCCTCGGTAAATGTCTGATCAACATATAAAAATGTACCTAATTTCGGAGGAAATTTTAATAATGCACCTTTTGAAGCTGACAAATTTCAAAGCGAACATGACTAGGCATTCCATCAATATGATAACAATCTTGATCATTGCAACATTTATGTATTTTTAATCTTTATTTGAAGTAATATTTATTATCAGATATAACGTTATATGTTAAAAGTGGTGGTAAATGTGACGTAATTCATACCCAGCATGATCCGCAAGCTCCCTGATCCCTAACTTCCTTCAGTGTTGGGCAGTTTGGCCACTGGGTTCTAGCGTCGAAGTTTTCTGGAAGGTCATCAGGCACGTGCATATGTTTTTCCTGAAGTTTCATATGATCTGGAGTAGGGAGGGTGCCGCACATCGTTTTTGCGTACTGAAGGCGGTCTTCCTTTCGCAGGTGACGGAAGTTTTCTCCGGCCTGAAGTTCAAAGGTCATTTTTGTTTTAGTGATGTATATTGGAGGCAAATCAATATAAAATTTCGGCTGCTGTTTATTAGGGCACATCAACGTCTACCAAGAATATAAAGGTCGGTATAGGCAATTGTTACTAAGATGCCTTTAGAATCTCTAATGGCTGAGTACGTCAGAGCACAGGATTTTGACACGATTTCCCAACATACAGCCCCCCCCCCCCACCCTCCTATATATACTATGGTACATATACGTATGGACCTTGGGTTGTGAACTCGAGCCATGTCCCTGTGGGCCAGATTAAACAAATTTCAGTTGGATCAGTTAGCCTCGGATTGTGTAATGTGTCAATTCAACAATAAAAAGGAATATCGGGCCAAATCAATTCACATGTACAATCATAGTGTCAGGATAATGACCCGTTATCAAAACGAGTTGTTTTTCAAGTTTACTAAACTACAGATAGGACACCGAGCAAAATTTCACGAGCAAGTATATATGACCATTCACCTTCCATGTTGTACCGATGGAGTTGATGTACTTTGCCATGAGGTCAAGGTCAGAGGTCAACAGACTGGCAAGATCATCTCTGGGCTTAGCCCATGACGTCACCACCAGTACACACAGAACTGCCAAAAACTTCATCTAGTAAAAAAGTTAATAATTATAAGAAACTCTACAAAATATTAAGAAATGTTATAAGGCATTGCCATGGTAACCCCAGACATAAGAATTCCATTCTCTCGATGGATCGGAGACATCTAGAACAGGTTATCTCTATAAACACATATGATGTAAAATTCGCTATTTTGAAGAGGTTAAAATGATCTTAACCACCAAACGAGAAAAGTTGATAAATAAAATTGATACAGACGTCCGTGAAAAAAACCTCATTTTTCTTCAAGCTTTCTACAAAGCTATATATGGAATTATGAAAAAACCTAAACAAAACCCAAATCACCTTTTAGATGTAACGTATTCCTTGATCAACCGAGCTTGTATTTCAACTGTGTATTACAATGTTTATCAAATAACCATGAACAGCTAGATTAAAGAAATATATTTTCATTTACAAAGTAACAGAACAACAATGATCAAATATTGAAAATACCGCGTACTAATTATCAATGTTAATAATTCTGTATGTAGAATGAAATCAACACAGCATTTTCTTCTGTTTTTTTTCTTATTTCAATGAAACTACATGTAAGAATCTAACATGTCTTTTGAAAGTAGCTAGTGATACATCAGTGCATTACAATGTCTTTTGAAAGTAGCTAGTGATATATCAGTGCATTACAATGTCTTTTGAAAGTAGCTAGTGATACATCAGTGCATTACAATGTCTTTTGAAAGTAGCTAGTGATACATCAGTGCATTACAATGTCTTTTGAAAGTAGCTAGTGATACATCAGTGCATTACAATTTGGATTTTAAAACAAAGTAATCATCGGTACTCACCCTTTCCTCTAACTTCAAACGAAAACACTGATCAGATGTTGGACTGACTGGACTTTATATCAGCTGGGTCATCGGACTACAGTTATCCTGGTCATGGGAACGAAACCACGAGACCTTCAGACATCCCTTTCCCTAATTCACGTTATGGACTATTCTACAGCAACACTTAACATGTAAGGCGAATCCATCTTAATGGTAAAGTAGGGGAGAGTTACAAACTGTTACGAGTGTAGTCATGTGACAGATGATAACTGTTATCTGTAAATATGACCACACATTTCACTGCAGTTGAATTGAAATGTTCATAAAAAATAGGTATGAATTAAGGCGACATTGAACGATTGTTCTCAACAATACAAAGATTGATTGACAGGTTTCCCTGACTCATCCCGTGTACGGGTATCGTCGTAGTCGTGTTGTTGTTGTTACTGTTGTTGTTATTGTTGTTGCTGCTGTTGTTGTTGTTGTTGCTGTTGTTGTTGCTGTTGTTGTTGTTTCTGTTGTTGTTGTTACTGTTGTTGTTTTTGTTGTTGTTGTTGTTGTTGTTGCTGTTGTTATTGTTGTTGTTGTTGATGTTACTGTTGTTGTTGTTGTTGTTACTGTTGTTGTTGTTGCTGTTGTTATTGTTGTTGTTGTTGATGTTACTGTTGTTGTTGTTGTTGTTACTGTTGTTGTTGTTGTTGTTGTTGTTGTTAGTGTTGTTGTTTTTACTGTTGTTGTTGTTGTTACTGTTGTTGTTGTTGCTGTTGTTGTTGCTACTGTTGTTGTTGTTGTTTGTCGTTTTCTGCTGCTGGTTGTTGTTGTTGTTGTTGTTGTTGTTGTTGTTGTTGTTGTTGTTGTTGTTGTTGTTGTTGTTGTTGTTGTTGTTGTTGTTGTTGTTGTTGTTGTTGTTGTTGCTACTGTTGTTTGTGGTTGTTTGTTGTTTGTTGTTGGTGGTGGTTGTGCTGGTGGTATTTCAGTTGTTATTGTTATTTGTGAATGAGGGAATGACTGGTGTTTCTCCCGTCAGTTTATCTGATTAAGACTAAATGTTTCCTTTAATACATATCGCTGTAGATCTATATATTTCCAAAGTTGTAATTTCATAAATTGTCCGTCTAGATTTTCTTGTTCTACATAATAACACTGCAACAAAAATATGAGATTATATACAGTGCTGATCTACATCTAATATATAGCATTCCTAAGTATGATGGTTGTAGAACTCTGCGTCCATCCTAAATATTTTATCCGCATCAGAAGTAGGTCAAGGATATTGATAAAAGGTAGATAGTGTACAATGATTGATTTATAGGTCAATATGAGGATTTATCCACCTCGGAAATTCTCGTACTAACTTCAAAAAGTCGATAACTGATTTTTGAAAAAATGAAACTGAAACTGATGTCCATAATATAACTGATATAAGTTTAATCTTGGTCTTGGTTATCAATTTGCGATGGTAAGTTCGCGTCCTGGAAATCCATTGATACTATTTTTAGTCTAGCTAGCTGGGCAATCATTTTGCTGATAACCTCTAATGCAGGAATTCGCCTGTTTTTGGTTAACATTGCATTTTATTGAAACCTGTTGGAGACCTCGTGACACAACAGAGGGAACTTCTAAATCATGTAACAACTATCTTCCTAATATCAAACCCGAGGCAGATACATGAACTGGTTAAATGCGACATCTCGACCTACAGAACTTATTTTATCGTATACATTTATCTTTCAGTGTGTATAAAAGTCGTGCCTTATCACCACTGAGGTATTTGTCGCATTCTCACGTAATAGGGGTGGAACGAGGGGTCGAAATTTGATAAATATGTAAAAAGGCACCTGCAGATTAGGGGTGTCGCCCTAAACACCAATCATCACATGATCCTGGCTTGTAGTGTCTCCCTAAACACCCGTCATCATATGATTCTGGGTGTTGGTGTCTCCCTAAATATCCGTAACCATAGAAACCTGGGTGTTGGTGTCGCCCTAAACACCCGTCATCACATGACCCTGGCTGTTGGTGTCTCCCTAAACATCCATCATCATAGAACCCTGGCTGTTTGTGTCGCCCTAAACACCCATCATCACATGGCCCTAGCTGTTGATGTCTCCCTAAACATCCGTCATCACAGAACCCTGGTTGTTGGTGTCTCCCTAAACATCCGTAACCATAAAACCCAGGCTGTTGGTGTCTCCCTAAACATCCGTCATCACAGAACCCTGGCTGTTGGTGTCTCCCTAATTATCCGTCATCACATGACCCTGGCCTTTGGTGTCTCACTTAACATTCGTCATCACATGAACTTGGCTGTTAGTGTCACTCTAGTTTGGTGCGCGTCACGATGATATTACTGAGAACTGCTTGTGGTGCATATTAAGAACATACATTGATCCGTTCATCAAACAAAAAACATACAATTCTAACATTTATAATTGTTATTTATTAAGCTAACAGAATTTTAAAAAAAACACAATCAAAGATGAAAGAAAAAAATCGATAACTAATTATGCAATTATCCGATATCTGAAGGCAGAAATGAGGAGTCAACGTTTTATGTTGGAGGATATTACAACCGTCGCAGGTTAAAACCGGGTCGTCGTCTATCCGGAGGCTATAACATAATGATATAACACCAGCAATAAATTGTTGATAAGTATCAATTAATTTGGTCGACATAAAATATAAAACATATTCATATAACATACCATTATTATAAAACATACCATAATAATATGATATAAAACATACATATAACGTATCATTGTAATATGATATACTATATTTATAAAACATACCATTTCATTCCGTTGAATATTAATGTAGCTGAGATGCATTAAAGATTTTTTTTCTGATGGTTCCACTACTCGTTTGAAATTCATGTTAAAGGTTTTCTTTAATGACAAAGACTCTAGAACATTTTGAAATGGTGTTTTACGATTTTAACGGTTAAAATAGCAAAAATAGAAACTCTCAAAAATAACAGCCTTCACAGTACAACGTTTTTTCTTTTTCTTTAATTAAAAAAAGGTTTTCAGCTCTATTAACCAATCAAAACCGACGTAACGGATTATGACATCATTTTACTCCAATGGAATTACTTGAAAGGTGATGATAGAAAAAATATAACTTTGATATAGAGATACTTACAACAGGCTCCACTTTTTATACGTATGTTGTCAATAGCAATGTCGCCCTTGTTCGATGATCCCTTCCAACCCGCAATGTAAATCTATAAGGTAGTTATTTACATATACTGGATGTTCGTTTCAAATGATCAAATTTTGAAAATGAAGAAATTTGTTGAATGTAGGTGTAAGTGCATCTTCACATCTGATATGTAAAATTAATTTAGACCAATTCGGATTTTCTCAGTCGCCTCCAACGTTTAAAAAATAAGTTATTAGCATCACTGACGAGTTCTACAAAGACGAACAGATGTAGATGTATGATGCAGTTTAATTCATTATTTGTCCATTGTATCTAATTATAAACTTATATTAAAATGTACTTTTCATGTGGGAGTCTATTTGCACAATATTGAAAAAAGCAATGTATATACGAAAAAAATATGAAATGTCACGTGATATCGACAATATAACAATTTCATGTTTTGTTCTTAATTCACAACAGTGAAATTACAGAAATTCCTATAACACCCACTCGGTTATTTTAACCTTAATTCTACAGAATTGACCACATGAATACTTAATATTCCTGAAATATTAAAATGAGCCAATATGATCAAAATATGTTTCATGGCAGCCAATCCAACTTTCCAATAAGATTTTTATTAAAGATGAAAAAACCTCCTACGCTCGTTCATACATTTATTTGGACTGTGCAAATGCTATACAAGTAAATAGCTCGAATTAATACAATAAAACAGTCATTTATTGTTTGGATAAAAAAATGCAAGCAATATTGTCATCTTCAATGTAATGCCAAAAACTCTAATTGCGGTGGATCCAAGTGCTTTAGTCTTGTTTGACCCGTTCACCATAGTAAAACTGACCCAGATAGTTGAAGCATCTGCAAGTAGCAAGATTAAACTTGCAGATACTGCTATGATTAAGTTCACTTCATATTCCACAATTACTTGTGAGTAACGATACTTTTTATCCAAAAAGCAAAAACAGGATTTCCTAAAATCCATTCAAAACACATCAATACATATTATAAATTTGTCTGAAAAAAATATTGACATTTACCGATGTCGAACTGGATGAGACAGTGATAGAAGCACTTTTCCAATCATCGCCATGACTTCCATACTGTTCCCACAGGTTTGTAAAGGGGCCGGGGGAATAGCCGTACACTTGGAGAGCGTATGTATTCCTTTTCATATGATAATTAAACATCATACATTTGTCCTGAGCTGTGAATACAAAATAGAAAAAAAAATCCCATATATGTTTTTTGCAAAATATTTTATTGTATTCGTACCAAAACAGAGTTAATACCAACATGCTAATAGAATTATTCAACTAATATTTGATGAAACTTGAACGAACTAACGTTGAACAAAATAAAGATTTACACGGAGACTCATGAAAAAGAACAGGAAGGATTAGACCAGGGCCTGTATTCATGAAACCGTTCTCATGTTCAAGCATGAATTTTGTACTCAAGCCTTATGTCTTGTTTAAGTTGAATATTAATAAATAAGGCTGATTTTGCCGAAGATTTGAAACAATTTTGAAAGGACTTCAAGTCAAAGTTATATTCCATGTTTATATTTGACATTTGTATTATTTTATATGATTTAGATGAATTATAAAAAAGTTTCTTTGAACACAAAATCTATGCTTGAGCATGAGAATGGTTTCATGAATATAGGCCCAGGTGTTCCGGAGGAGTATGCATCTATTGTTCTATCGACGACCACCGCCATTGAAATCTTGTATTAATTACGATCCCATTACCAGTAAAACTCTCCATAAATGCTTATTTAGCTTTATTACAGTATTTGTCAACTATTGAATTATATGGGAGACCCAGGGTTACAGGAACTGGACCCGTCAGTGGAAATTGGGGCATATAGCTTGCAATCCTATTGTTCCTGTAGTCCTGAGACTTTCCTTGGATTCTAAAGATGTTTGGTTTGTTATGTCATTGGAATTGTATCTCATGAATTGTTTGCACATTCGTTTCTAAATAATAATGCATATCTTATCTTATTTGTCAAAAGATTGATGAGTCGATAAGCTAATCACATTCTTTGGTTTACCTTATTATATTTATGTCCACATAAGAACGGTCAAACCATTATGACCTTTGCGCACTTAATGTTGACATTTAGATAATGAACACTTACCTGGTAAGTTTTCTCCTTTCAGAATTGCATAGGTGTTACTCTCCTTGCCATTGACCTCTATAAACATATACCTATTACCATCAAATGCACCGCTTGGACCTGTACCAGAAGTTGGGGTTGAGCCCTGCAACACAGCCAAAAACGTCTTTCAAAAATATTATTTCAAAATTCTGTAAAGTAAAAATTTATTCTGATTTGATAAAGTGTTACTACATATCTCTTTGGTTTATTCAGCATTTAAAAATATTCTTAATAGTCCGGTTCGACTTACACTAACAAACCTTTTTGTTTCTCAACTGCTCTACCGCTGGAAAGGTGATTTCATATTTATTTGATTCTAATAAATTATAATAGAGAATGCATTACAGTCATTGATAAAACAGAGTTACATTCTGTTTACTTGTTGGTATATTGTAAGCTATTCATAAAATTGAAAAGAAGGGGATGGTTGGTATTTTCAACATTATCGGTAAAAACATAAAATCTACATGTCACAAAATTACAACGACTTCAATCCATGCTAATATTATTTCATTTAGTGAACAAATATTCACGATTTCAATTTTTCAAATGATAAGCAATATTGCAAGAAGGTTGTAATTTAATTTTATCTTCCTTTTACATGTAAACAATGTTAGTGGACTATAGAAGTGTTATAGATTGTTATTAATAAACATCAAATTAATGAATATCAACTTATTTATGAATGGCAGTGTAGCTTCTAAAAGAAAAACAATTATTTCAAGCAAGGACCTTTGCAATTGTTATTTTCCAGGATACACAATTATAAATGATATCATTAGCAGCATTTAGAAAACAGAAGACAATTATATTGAGGTTCGCTATCAATGTATCCAATAGAAATTGTTTTTACAGAATTGACGGTCCAATCGAAGTAATCATCTATGTTATTGGTTCCTTGTGTTAGTCCACAGTTCGATTCTCCGACTTCAAACGAACAGGTCATGATGTCGGCGGCTTTATTTCAAAACAAAAACAAAAATAAATAACTAAATAGATCATGAAAAGCGGGTAAACAGAATCACCATTCCAAGTCAAATGCATGAAAACAAGACGTGAACCTTACAAAGATTTACACAGGGACCCATGTAAAGGTACAAGGAATATAAGAACAGATGTTCCTGAAGGATAAGCGTTTTTAGCATTTTCGACGACATCTACTATGTAAATTTTAGTTAATCAAAGTAAGAAACTTTATCAGCAACTCAATCACAGCAAAGCCATTCATTTATATAGATGTATATAACGGCAGTGCGATCATACAAATGAAAATGAAAAAGTGACACCTGACTTAACATCAAGTGCGTTCCTTTTTGAGGTCTGCAGCCATAACGGATGGCTCATTTAACGAATTTCATGTATATCTATGTCGAATAATATGCATTGAATTTAATACATGGTCACTGTAAATAACACAACTTCGAATAAAATAATCACGCCAAAAATCATGCGTTGCTTTACTACAATTGATATCTACGAATAATCTGATTTGATAATAAATATATGATTATGAAATATCAAAATATTAGTTGATAGTTTTCTCTGTTGTTGAACTGAAAAAAATAATTAATGAGTTATAATAATAAATATTATTTCGGGAAAAAAATCGGGAAAATACCATACTGTCAACATAAGCATCATCTTAACTCAAATTCAATCAAACAACAACAACAACAACAACAACAACAACAACAACAACAACAACAACAACAACAACAACAACAACAACAACAACAACAACAACAATCAAACAACAACAACAATAACAACAACGATCAAACAACAACAACAACAACAACAACAACAACAACAACAACAACAACAACAACAACAACAACAATAACAACAACAACAACAACAATCAAACAACAACAGCAACAACAACAACAACAATCAAACAACAACAACAACAACAACAACAACAACAACAACAACAACAACAACAACAACAATCAAACAACAACAACGACAACAACAATCAAACAACGACAACAACAATCAAACAACGACAACAACAATCAAACAACAACAACAACAACAACAACAACAACAACAACAACAACAACAACGACAACAACAATCAAACAACAACATCAACAATAACAATCAAACAACAACAACAACAACAACAACAACAACAACGACAACAACAATCAAACAACAACAACAATCAAACAACAACAACAACAACAACAACAACAACAACAACAACAACAACAACAACAACAACAACAACAACAACAACAACAACAACAACAACAACAACAACAACAACAACAACAATCAAACAACAACAACAACAAACAACAACAACAACAACAACAACAACAACAACAACGATAAAAAAACAAACAACAACAACAACAACAACAACAACAACAACAACAACAACAACAACAACAACAACAACAACAACAACGATCAAACAACAACAACAATCAAACAACAACAACAACAATCAAACAACAACAACAACAACAACAACAATAAAACAACAACAACAACAATCAAACAACAACAACAACAACAATCAAACAACAACAACAACAACAACAACACAACAAAAACAACAACAACAACAACAACAACAACAATAACAACAACGATCAAACAACAACAACAATCAAACAACAACAACAACAACAACAATCAAACAACAACAACAACAACAATCAAACAACAACAACAACAACAATCAAACAATAACAACAACGATCAAACAACAACAACAACAACAACAACAATAACAACAACGATCAAACAACAACAACAATCAAACAACAACAACAACAACAACAATCAAACAACAACAACAACAATCAAACAACAACAACAACAATCAAACAACAACAACAATCAAACAACAACAACAACAACAACAACAACAACAACAACAACAATCAAACAACAACAACAACAATCAAACAACAACAACAACAATCAAACAATGGAAATGTTAACATTGAGACAAGGACAAGAAGAAAATGAATAAGAATAAGAGTCTTTTGCTTCATGGACGACATTCGCTATATAAATCTCAGTCAATCAACATTAGTAATGTCACGTTCTTACAGGAGAACAAGGCCGAACAATTAATTAAAGATAAAAACAAAAAATGATGAAATAGAACTGTACAACAATTGAAAATTATCGACTGCTCTTTAGGTTGTTGAAAATGTTTTGTAAGAAACTTCTAATCAAACGGAGTTGCTGCGATGTATAATGACAAGGCATGTATAAACGAGAATATGGACCTCCAAAAGCCTAAACTATCCTCAAATATCCCTACTTAAATAATCAACAAGAAGTAGCAAATAGATTACTTACAATTTGGTCAGGGCCTCTTAGGTATGTATATATATGTCAAAGGTCACGGTCAAGGTAACATGGTCAAAACTTTTGGTATCATAGCAAAGGTCTTCTCACCAGCAACACACATGCCAAATACGAAAGCCCTACGTCTTACTGTGCAATAGTTATTAGCAAGGTAAAGTTGACAACAGACAAAGAAACAAACAGACAACACAAAAATCAATACGCCTCCGATCTTTCTATCCGTGTGCAAAAAAAACCCAGGAAACATCATTAGTACTTACATGTTATATCACAGTTGTTTCCACTAAATCCGGTAGCACATTGACATGTGTAAGATGACCCGGAAGCTGTACATGTTCCACTATTCTGACACGGATTGGTTGCGCATGGGCCTACAATTATCATATATCGTATACATTTTTCCTCTTAAAATATTCAATGTTATTGTGCACATTCAACCTGGATAACCAACAGATAGAATTGGTATTGTATAAATACAGAAACAAGTTCCTTAACGTGACATGATGCTTTTTAGCAAGTTTTCATGAAAAAGAAAACACATTCTATTGACGGTACCATATCCAAGGATATAGAAATATTCAAGTGTTCACCAATAAATTGCGATAAGATTAAAGAAAGTAGACACAAACTTGTTACATCACAGTTGTTTCCGCTAAAGCCGGTAGCACATTGACATGTGTATGTTGACCCGGAAACTGTACATGTTCCACTGTTCTGGCACGGACTAGTTGCGCATGGATCTACAATTATCATGTAAAAGTATTTTTAATATTCTTTTCCAAGTTTTAAATACATGTTTGTGATCCATGTTTAATTAACTGTCTTTCGCTTACGGAGAAATAGTACTGCTTTTGTCCTATTTATACTTGATACCCATATATAGGGTTGGTATTACATTACAATAGAAACAAGTTGATGGATGAAGCTGTTTAGCAAGAAAAACGCACATGCTATCCTATTAAATATACCATACATTAAAAGGATACGTACGACTTTGAAATCGACAAGGTTATGACAATATATAAGGTAATGAACGTGTACATAATCGATAATCGGCAATACGGAAGCCTGTAAACGATAACAACATTAACAGGTTCCAATGCTTGCCTACGTACATTCCTGATGAAATCTGATCGCAAACATCAGCTGTTTTGTATTATAGGCATCACTGGGGTTTTTTCAATCAACGATTTTTGAAAAAGAGAACGCTTTCTTTTGTATAAAGGCATGTTGCTGTCCAAACTTCCCTAAATATCTCCTTAACATATTGAAATATTGAAATCTTCTGACAGATTTCCATTATATTAAAGAAAATAAACTTGGTGAAACAAACTTGTAACGTCACAGCTGTTTCCAATAAAACCGGTAGTACATTGGCATGTGTAGGATGACCCGGAAGCTGTACATGTTCCACCATTCTGGCACGGATTGGTTGCGCATGGACCTACAACAGGTCGATTTTTAAAAAATATTTCTTTTAGTAAATATGCCCTAACCGACACACATAATATTTATCATTATTCATAGAAAGGATATGTATACGGTATTCAAAATAATCAAACGGTGTTCCATTTGAAATGATGCATACTGGTTATCCATGTATGAAAAACATCAAAGTATATTTGTGGAGGTTTTAAAATCCTAATGAGTTTGTGTAGTACATATAGATATCAAACTTTGCCATTTGATAAAATAACAGATCGACACTTTTATTCTTATCTGTCTATTACAGTTTATCATGATATCAATGTTACTTACGAAAGTTTAAAAAAAGCTTTCGGGAAACACTTATGATGTCACAAATTCCTCTAACATAAAATAACATAGATTAACAAAAAAGTTATAAGAGATAATTTTTTCTACTGTTTGCGAACCAAAATATTAAACAGGTACATAATTTGTTGTATATACATAAACTTTAAATAGTTAATGCGACAATGTGTCGCGGAACACGAAAACTACGTGACGTTTCATTGGCGCAAGTTTTGATAGTATCATAAAAAGGAGTCGTCGACAGAGAGCAATGTCAATTTAACACGGAGTGTAAGCAAGAAGGGTTCCTGTAAATTTCTGTTGAGTATATACCAGTAGATAATAATTCCATACTGCCATTTCCATCCTGAATAACAGGAGTATTTAGTCCAATGACTAGTTACGCATTAACATTGCATCAATGTATGCTTACAAATTAGTCAGATAATTTTCAACTCGTTATTAATAAAATAAACTCATATATCAAAAAGCTTTTAGCTTCCCTAAAAATCTATTTCCGTATTTACTTTCATACCTTAATAGTTGTGGCTTAAGTTATTGAAAAATCAATTAAAGAAGATCAGTGATACAAACTTGCTACGTCACAGTTGTTTCCACTAAAGCCGGTAGCACATTGACATGTGTATGATGACCCGGAGGCTGTACATGTTCCACTGTTCTGGCACGGATTAGTTGCGCATGCATCTGTAAGGATATGTACGTATATAATCAATTTGATATTTCTTTTGTTGTCATCAAAGTATTTGCGAATGTGCGAGATCTGCTATTTGAGCATGTGACGTTTTGTGTTCATACTCTTTTAGTTTGATGTTATTTCAGCTGATGAGATTTTATATACTAAAATTATGTGATAGCAATTTTGTATCACAGAGGGAAACGCAAATGTACAGGAACATACGGACACTTAAAACAAGTTCCTTCAGATCCATGTAGATTATAAATTGTGTATGGATGACTCGTGGATTTCTTGGCAACCATCTCAACTTCTACACATTTGTTTTAATGTTTATTGTGAGAAAAATAAAATGCTTTTTGGTTTACTTCGAAACAACTATTAAAATTCATCACTTATTTGGTTAATTGCCCAAAAGCAGTGTTTTATATGGAAATAATTCAGGACGTTGCTGTCAATTTGTCTCATCGATCAATCAAAGTTCGATTCATGAAACTTTTTCATTTTATTTGTAAAGAATTCCAAAATTTGATTCCGCTTAATTGAGCAATGTCGATTATACTGAAATTTGATACGCGAGTGGTTGAAACAAAATCGCAAAACTAATCATGTTATAATTAATTTTATAAAAGAATTTTGCAAAATATATAAAGAATTCATTTGCGTCATCATGCATACATCATCATCATCATCATCATCATCATCATCATCATCATCATCATCATCATCATCATCACCATCATCATCATCATGCTTTCGTTATCATCATCATCATCATCATCATCATCATCATCATCATCATCATCATCATCATCATTCTTTCGTCATCATCATTCTTTGGTCATCATCATTCTTTCGTCATCATCATCATCACCAACATCATCATCATCATCATCATCATCATCATCATCATCATCATCATCATCATCATCATCATCATTCTTTCGTCATCACCATCATCAACAACAGCATCATCATCATTATGCTTTTGTCATCATCATCATCACCATCATCATCATCATGCTTTCGTTATCATCATCATCATCATCATCATCATCATCATCATCATCATCATCATCATCATCATTCTTTCGTCATCATCATTCTTTGGTCATCATCATTCTTTCGTCATCATCATCATCACCAACATCATCATCATGATCTCGTTATCACAATCATCATCATCATCATCATCATCATGATCACCATCATCATCATGCTTTCGTCATCAGTATTCTTTCGTCATCACCATCATCAACAACAGCATCATCATCATTATGCTTTTGTCATCATCATCATCATCATCATCATCATCATCATTATCATCATCATCATCCATAATAATTGTGACTTACTTATTGTTTCACATGTAGCTCCTGTATATCCACCCGTACAGGTACAGCTGTATGTTGAACCTGATGAGCTGCAAACTCCTCCGTTTTTACATGGTGATGTAGCACATGGACCTGTTAAACCTATGGTCAAAAAGTTATTTCTAGTCACTAATATATATAAATCCATAAAGAACTCAAAACCTTAACATACTTTATCCTTTAACAGATATAATTTATGTATTCATGAGTAACAAAGCAGATATATCTTGATCCGAAATTCTCACAAAAAGAAATTCTATGACATTTTCTTTATTATTTCAACATTATTTAAACAAATCTCTACATGAACTGTTTTCTTACTGGTTTCACAAGTCAATCCTTCAAATCCAGCGGCACAAGAACAGGTAAAGGAATCCGCTGTCCCAGAGCATGTTCCTCCGTTCTGACAGGGATTGTTGATACAGATGTAAGTCACTTCAAATCAAATATAAATTAATTAATATCAATATTATATAGACTAATAGCAAGGAACATGTTACCACATTTATATAGATACCTACAATACCATGGTCTAGCACATATTGTCAAGCTTTTTTTAGAAACCGTGATGTCTCTTAAATAGACCCTCCCAGCCTGCAATTCCACTCCTCAAAAATATGAAAAGCTCAAATGATTCTATATCTGTATCATCCTAACAACGCCAATAACAAGTGGCACTTGAAAGTGGAACCGGAAATTTGATCTTGATAATGGAAAATGTAAAGAAATATTTGAAATATTACACTTATGGTTTTTATGGTTGAATCACATTTCCGATTGCAAAGTAGTTCTGTTGGGGCTAAAACGTAATCTAGAGGAAATCCTTTGACCGTGTCCAAAGATTCTACTAATGACATTTAACATCTAAATGCTGCAGATGACACATTATACAAACTAGCATTTAAATATTATATATATATATATACTAAACAAAAAAAGAAAGGTAACACTACTTTATTCTGTGATTAATTAATTAACCCCTTCATAAATCCTTACCAATCATGTACGAATAAAGTAATTGATCAATTCTGATAAAACTGCAGTCATGGTTCATTATAAAACTTTGCGTTCAGTTGATTTTATTCGACTGTAAAGGACGTTGGCGTCAATTTCAAAGGTAACACCATTAGTAACGGGTATGGCCACCATTTGCGAAGTAAACATCATTGCAGCGTCGTCGCATGGAACTCGTAAACCGGCGGATAATTCGAGGAGAGATGTTGTTCCATTCAGCGATCAAGGCTTGGGCCAGCTCCTGCAAATTTGTCGGCTGATTTTGACGTTCTCTCACGCGTCGCCCAAGAACGTCCCAGACATGCTTAATGGTGGCCAATCTAACACCTGTACGTTATTCTGCTGCAAGAAAGTTCTGCTAACGCGACTGGTGTGCGCTGGTGCGTTATCCTGTTGAAAAATGGCGCCAACGCCATGGCGTCTTAATAATGGCAGAACCATTGGTCTTAAAATTTCGTCCCGATATCGAATGTCGGTTAATTTGCCATTTAACACAACAAGCCTGGTACGAGTCCCCCCACAAATACCACCCAAAACCATTACACTTCTGCCACCAAAGCGGTCCCGTTCTGCGACGCAGCAGTTCGCAAAAAGCTCCCCTCGTCGCCTCCACACTCTGCACCTTCCGTCACCGTGTTGCAGACAAAACCTGGACTCATATGAAAACAGAACATTGTTCCATTGTCGTAAGGCCCAACGACAGTGAACACGGGTCCAGTTACGCCGATTATTACGGTGACGTCGCAACAAATTGGGTCCAGTGTAGGAACGTCGCGCGTTCAATTGGTAGGCCCTCATCCTGTTGCGGACTGTTTGGGGAGACACACGACGCCCAAACAATGTCCTTGTAGTCTCTACTGCGGTTACGAATCGATTGCGCAAGTGTATCAATCGTATACGACAGTCATCCCTGGCGGTAGTTTTACGGGGTCGGCCGCTTCGGGGACGATCGGATGTTGACCGACTTTGGTTTAAACTACTTACCAACTGGCAAATTGTCTTAACACTGCAACCAAAATGCCGTGCAACTCGACGGCGAGACTCCCCAGCATGGATCATGCCTAGAGCCCTTTCTCTGTACTTGTGACAGCCGGGGCATAATGATAAAGTTGCTAGATAGCAAGATTCGGTGATTTCTAAGTCCTAAGGATCTAAGGAGCAGTTGTCAGTTTAAATGTTTATGAAATTCAAGCGAAGATACAAGTTAGTCGCAGAAAACCTCGTGCAGCTCTTTCGCTAATACAGACTTTCACGCTTGAATGATTTTGGTAACCCCCTTGGATTTTGTAATGTAAAACATTACCATTTTCTAATATTGCACAAACGTCATTTTGTTTTCACTCATTTACAGGTATTCGCCAAGGAAACATGTTAACCTTCCTTTTTGTTGAGTATATATATATGATTTTTAACATTTAATTAAGGTTAAAACAGTTAATGAAGGAAGTCATATCACCATCTACTAATCACACGTGTTGGTTTGAACTTGAAGCGAACAAGGTTCTAAAGGACTTCCATCACAATAATAGATTTTGCTATAAAAGCTTTAAAGGTACATATAAACTGATTTGTAAAAAACGTTTGGAAGAATATATCTTTGAAGGCTTTTTGCGTAGTTTGAAAGACCGTTAACTGACATTAAGCTTTATAACGATAACGAAATTATAAGTTTATGACGTCATCAGGCTACCAGCCACCCCCCCCCCCCCCTCGTTCTATGGCCGCGATAAGATTCAGTCATTGACATTGGCTTTAGTGAACGGGTGATTATTTAATTTTCATCATTATTTTTCACAGGAGTTTAAAATCTTTGTGGGCACTCTTGTCAATAATATACATTATTATGCACCATGACACTGCCATATTGTGTTACCATTAGCCTGATAAGTTAAGTCCAGAGGGAGCATTAGTTGACGTTTTTGTGGGTACTGTTGCTATGCAATACTTATGTGACGTCATGGGATCATTTGATAGGTCAGCTGATCATCGTAGTCTACGAGACAACAGTACAGTTGGAAAATTAACGATTCAAATCATGTTTGTCTCCATAAAACTGTATTTTGAGAAAAACCCACAAAATATTAATGGAAGATCTTTAATGTGGGTGGAAATATACCTTCCCGGAACGAGCACGGATTGTTTGGCAGAAACCCCGTCCTCTCAATGTATTTAATACACACGGATTACAATACTGTGATCATAAAAAGATCATTGATTTTTTACTTACCGTCTGAGCATGTCGCACCGGTGTAACCGCTGACACAGCTACATGTCGCTGCCCCATTCGTCTCTCCACACGTCCCCCCATTCTCACATGGGTTTGGTTTACAATTATCTGAATGTGAAAAGCGGAAGTGTTCTTATAACAATTTTCTGTTCTTCGTGACTTATCCTCATCTTAATAGTTTTGCGATTTATTACTACATCTAAAATCATTTTGTTTTCTGTTTAAAATCGTTTCCATCAAACATTTTCTGCCAATGTCAAGCTTCAAAAAAGGGTGACCGAAGATTCACAAAAATACATCAAGTAGGCTATTAGTATACTTATATATCCATCAAATGATGGAAACACGAAAGCAACTTAGTTTTAGTTCAGAACATTTTTCAAGCTGCATAAACTGCTAAATATATGTATAAAATAGAAAAATTGGTGACATTGGAAAACAAATCAAACAAAAATTTACAATGTCATATTGATATATTCAAAAACACTTATATCACGTGACATCGAACCGCGACATTGTGGCATAGAATACTGTAGGTGATATATTTGGTTTCATTAATATTTTGTAAGTTGTACACATTTTAATATTTAAAGTGAAAAAAAGTGAAAAACGCTAAAATTTATAAAAACAAAACCAAAGCAATACGCGTCAAATGTTGTCATTCGGATGTTCTCTAGATCGTTTGTGACTTATTACCGATCATAACAGCCATTGAAATAAAACATCTTAAATCCATTAAACAACACATTGCTTTTTAATGTGGACACCATAATGTCTATAAAAATATGACTACGATAAATTACTCACCACAAGCACCCGAATAGGCACGAATGTTGTCAATGGCAACATATGCATTTGTGTCAACAACTGATAACGACGTTAAAAATGCAATCTGAAACGGAATGAGGCAAGAATATCAAATTTTGTTAAACATTATTGCACTGGTGATTGACGTTTTATATCTGAAAGCAACAGGACATACTGACTAGTCAAGAGAATCTTAAATCAAAATCGATAAAATTTGGCAATTTTGCAAGGTAAGCGTATGTTTTCTTCATAGACCAATATAAATTGATAAGCTCACCAGCAGATGAAAGTACACGAATAAGTGTACACTAAAGTTATCGATTCCAATTGAGAAGACGTTATAAAATAGATAAAACAACACCGCAGTTACAGTATCAAGTGAAGCTAGAAATTGTTGACTAACAATTTGACGTAGTTTCGACAACATATAGCCAGTGACATGAAGGGTTTAGCATTAGCTAAACTACCGTAGATAGCGATATAACAGAGAATGGTTTGAAATCATTTTCATGTTTGCTTAAGGTACCCGTGTGACCTTGCAAAAATCAATACAATTCTCTTGAACTAATCTCATACCCTTCATTCTAACATCATTTCCCACACGCTGAAAAGGTGAAAAACCGCCAATACCTGTGTATGTCCAGTTGGTACATCTGTTTTAGCTAGTTTGTACTCGGTGAACGATTCTCCTGATCTAATCCATCTTGAATAGAGTGTGTAACCGGAAGATGTCGTAGAGTACACTCCAAAATTCCCAGGTGCTCCCGACATCACATAGTAAAATGTCAGACAATACTCTTCAGCTTGATAAATAGAATGTTATTCATTATGTACGATTCTCCATCATACTTTGATATTGGAAATATATCCAGTATGGGGATTTGAAAATATACCTTTATGTTTGCATAAGATGACAATATCAAGCAAGAGATAATGTCACCTCCCAATGCGTCATGTTCTGTAAATTAGGCGAAAACTTAACAAACAATGCTGAATATATGGATCAAATAACATCTACTAGAAACTACTGTCCCTTACTCTTATGGAAATCAAAACTTGATCAGGTGATTATGCTATGACCATATTGAAGGAAAATGTTCAGAGACAACAGTGCGACATAGGTGACACTAAATGTCCATCCTTCCAATTCGATAGTCGTTAAGCTTACTTGTTTACCTACAAAGAAATATATGTCCCTGGAACCGTTTAAAAAAACAAAAACAAAAATAAATAAAAAGAAGGGTTGGGCGGGGGGTGGAGGGGTGGGTTTGGTTCTAAGCGTTTAAGAAAAGATAAGTAAACTCAATTGTATATACCAGGCAGACCGGAAGAAGCGTAAAGCCAAGCTTGGTCATTGACCTGTCGTCCGTTATTACTTATGACCATGTAGTTTTGTCCATGTTGGGGTTTCGAAAGTCCTGTCGCTGACGAGCTTACAACCCAGTTAAACTGTCCATAACTCTTTGCTTCGAACGGACAGGTTTGTCCAGTCTCAAATGAACACCCGGTACCTGTAACACAGTAGGTATCATTGTGATAAATTGACATGCAGTAGAACTCTGCATATTATTTAGAAAATTAAATCGAGACAAAACATTGATCAATAGTTTAACTGATTTAAAAGAATGGACTTTCTCATTCTGTATATTGATCAACGATATTATATTCTCTATTACAAAATAAGATCCGAAATGTATGATTTGTATATTTAGACATATATTAATATAAAAATAAAACACACACATTTTCATTCCAGTCTGTCACATTCTATTGTATCACAGAAAGTTACTTAGAAGATGAACAAGTTTCAGTATGTCATGAAAAATATAAGGGTTATTGATTCTGTTCTGATGATTTGAAATAACAACTCACCACTGTCTGAACATGAATCACCGATGAAGTTAGTGGCACAAACACAATAAAAATCGGATTGGCCAACACTTTGGCAGCTGCCACTATTCTGGCAAGGATTTGTTGTACAAACATCTGCAAAAATAATGGCAAAAGAAAAGCTAAAATAATGAAATGATTTGTATTTGACAAGACATTAGTTCTGGATCAGTAAAAGGTGGCCAACATAGATATATGCCATTCATTTATTTCTATTCTTGTGGCTTTTGACTATTGATAACGGATAACTGATCAGGTACATAACTTGATGACATTATTGTGTGAATATGAAACTAATCTGTTCCGGGATACACTTTATTGCACATAGCTGTTCACAAGTGGTCGAGAATGATCTGAATATATATCAGGGTTGAGGTAAAGTGAGAGGCTGGATGAACAACTTGCGGCACTTGTCATAGAGTACAACTAAAATAAATTCAATTATCTTCCGGTTGTTCCGATGTGTAACGTCATCACTATATGGGGATTTTATAGATGTTAAACTTATCTGGTATCATATTACTTTCAGGGTTTCGAACAAAATGATAGAGACATACATTACGGAAACAGAGTAACAAAAATGTTGAAGAAGAAAATATTGACAAAATTACCTTCTTTACAAAAATCAAAACATTTGCAAAAATGTACTGGTTTTATCGCTCTTTTGTCACCCTTGATCCTAATTTTAGTTTATTGTCTATAGGGTAATTCAATTTTAATGGATCTAGAGTGGTTCTCGTATGAAGATCAGCTGTAGATATGGAGAAATTGCGTTGTTATAAGTGATTTTACATACCTGTTTGGTGGCATGAAGTCCCATAAAACCCAGCAGGGCAATTACAATAAAAATTAGTATTTCCAGTTTGTATGCATGTAGCTCCATTTTGACATGTGCTGGACGATGAACATACATCTACAAAAACAGGTACAGAAAATAGTTTCTAAGCTGAAAAATAATTAATGCCAGTTTTATAACTACATTACCTATCACTTTACCATATTTCAATCCATTATTATGTTCTTGTATACGACATCTTTCTTCAAATCTGCGATTTTCTATTTTATGATCAATTATGATTAAATCATTCCGTTTCCCATTTTCGACTCTCGAGCTTGTATCCCCCTTCTTCAGAAAATATTCGATGTAATTTTGTTAGATAGGGTTAATTAATATTTGGTCTAGACACTTTATTATTATTTTTTATTATTTCTCTCTGAAATAGATATTTCAGAATCCGAAAATTGAAATGAAACATCTAAGTCAAATGCTGAAACTTGCGTTACATTGAGTTTCATTAAGTCATTAGTATCAATTTATTTTTGAAGTTACGGATAACGATCATTTTTAATTACTGATTTCTTATACATAATATCAGGTATTTTATTCAAGAACTTTTTCAGACAAATTAAACTGTCGTATCAGAAACTCACCTTGTGCATTGCATGTTGTTCCCCAAAATCCAGCCGCGCATTTACACGTGAATGTATCACCATTCATTGAACACGTACCACCATTACTGCAGGGGTTAACAGGTGCACAGAGATCTATGAATGAAGCAATATTTTGTTCAATCTTGTTTAAAAAGTGCAAAATATTACAAGAAAATGATCAGCATTTTCATGGGAGTGATGTTCTCTAAATCATTTATGAGTCCACTCATTGCTATCGACAATTAAAACAAAAAAACATGCATGTGTGTGTCGACGCATCGTTAAACTAATTTGTTTTGAATATAACAGTAAATACATAGATCTGAACCTCAAGTTTGACAAACAACTTTGTTCAAACTTTACCTAGGAAATGGGTGAAAATCGCCTCATAAACATATTGATGTAATATGAGCTAAAAAGGAGCGATGTTCACAATCACTCGGTGTAACCATGAATTATATTCATATATATTAGATTTCCTCTTTCAATCAATCATCAACATTGGAATTTAAAAAGTGAGAAAATAAGCGAAAATTACAATACCCTCGATTTCGCATGTTTTCCCAGTGAAACCGGTCACACAGTTACAGGACAGTACGCCATTTGTGTTGGTGCACGTGCCACCATTACTACATGTGTCTGTGAGGCACTCAACTTGAGGGAAAAAAATATATGCACAAATAATATCTATATATATATATTCAAATACAATTTTATTCTTGTTTTCACATCACTATCTTGTCTTGAACGATGCGTTAGTTTAAACATCGGTTATTTCATAACGCATATGTGTGCAGGGAATGATCTGCCCTTCACTAATTATTGTCTTACCCTGAAAACATGACAATCTCTACCAGATTAATAATTCTAAGAAGCTAGGAAGTCTTGATGTATATCGTTTGATATGTTTTCTATTAAAACCTCTTATGTAACTTTGTGGTCTCCTAACTCTTAACAAGTAATTTGTATTAATATGTTTATTTAAACCGTACTTGTCTCATGATCAGTCACGTGTCAGACTGTTAGAGATAATTCTTAATTGTTAGATACACTTATTTATATACCACGACACAGAACGAATGCTACTGAAACACCAAAACGTAATATCTGAAATTAGATAACGATTCGGTTTTAGAAAAGTTAACACTAAATTCAATTTACAAAATGTAGTTTATTTTTTAAGATATAACTAACGTACAGCATAATAGAAAAATAATAAAAAAAACCTTTATCAAAAACGAAGATACATTTAACCTCAATATAAAGGATGGCGATTATTATCTAATTAGTATGTATTGTACTGTTGCAATTCTCAGCATAAAATTTCTTTAGACTTTTGCTGTAACATGCGAAATATATTTCAGTTTATATTACCACTGAAAAATATGAAAATGGAAACAAACATTTCTAGAAACAAATCGACAGTTCTGTATACACACCGATCGCTTCGCATGTTTCTCCTTTGAACCCGGTTTTGCAGGCACAACTCATACTGTTTCCTGTCTGTGAACAGGTTCCTCCATTTTGACATGGGTTTGGAGAACACAAATCTATGTAGAGAAACATTAGTATATTGCATAGATATATAAAACTTCTCATTTGTCAGTTAAAAAATTACACAGTAAAATATACAGTTATCAATATAATCTTAGCGTATTTCTGTTCAGTTATAATCCTAGCATATCCTGCATATTTACATGTACGTGAATCTATTTTGTGTGTTGACCTGATTTCCTCCGAGAAACAACCTAGAATATACCCATGTACTTATGCATGTCCCTAGCAACACACTTTTAAGATTTTTAACTTTTTTAACCTGTTTACTATTCATTGGGATTGGCTAATAAATGTTACACTGTTAAAGTGTTTCGTTTAGCCAGGTGGTAAACTTCTTTCGCTATATAAAACTCTTCAAACATGGTGAATAAGATGTATATCTGTTTGTTTAATCCTGCTGATATAGAGAAACAGGGACACGTCAGACATAAAATAGTTGCATTCTATTGACACGAAAAGAAACTTGCAAAGTTGACTTAATTTCAAAAGCCGGCCGCCTTAAAATACGAAGCATTGGATGATACCAGTCCGATAAACAGATGTTAATGAAACCAAACAATCGAAATAAAGCCACCAAATATACAAAATAGTCGAGTACCTGGCTATCATCCAATTACCAATAAAAAATGCAAAATAGTCGAGTACCTGGCTATCATCCAATGAACAATCAAAAATGCAAAATAGTCGAGTACCTGGCTATCATCCAATGAACAATCAAAAATGCAAAATAGTCGAGTACCTGGGTATCATCCAATGACCAGTCAAAAATACAAAATAGTCGAGTACCTGGCTATCATCCAATTACCAATAAAAAGTCAAGATTCTCCAAAGCAGACAGAGAATAGACGACCTGTTACAATAGTTCATGATCCTGTCTAGGATTTCGAACCTTTCAGTATAATTTAATCAAAAATGATTACATGCATATACTTACCACATTTGCCTGGAAAGACAGAAATGTCGTCAAGATATAATCCAAAGCCAGCTCCGTACACACCTCTAAAATACACCTGTCAACGGCAAATTATATTACCGTCAGTCAGAAAAATAGTCCTTGTTCATATTAAGATAATGAGATGCGGAATAAAATTTGTGCTAAAAGGTGTCATTCACTTGTGTGTCGTTTTTATATTAATCATATGATATTTGGTGTTATATAGAACATTGACAAACATCCAGTAAATTTTAATGCGATTGGTTGACATATAAATCGTCCAATTTTCTAAACCCGGTTCATATTAAGAAACAAAGATGCATATAAAATGATATCAACATGCACATTGACCAAATATATGAATGTCATAAAATCATTCTGTATAACATGATGTCGAACTGTTAAAATCTAAAATCTTAAGAAGTAATTTTATACATTTAACATTGAGAAGTATTGTTATGCTACTGTGACAAATCTTCACCCGCATCTTAAATTCTAATCACCTAAACATATGATTTTGGTATATTCCTAATCAGTATGCGGCTGGTCATATGAGCTGCAAGCACTCACTGTTACAAGGTCTGTTTAAATTTCATCTCCAAAATCCAGAATTGAAGATTTCGAAAGAATCTCGTTGTTATCTGTAGCCGGTAGCTTTTGCAAATTAGCCAAAAATCATATTTTTTAGCCAACTGAACGCGTTTCATGACATGCATAAAACATATGATATTGTTATTGGTACCTTTCGATTTGTACTTGAAGAAGATGCTGTTATCTCATGTTCTTTCGATACCCATGCGTTTAGCCCAGTGTTTGTGATAGTCAGAATGTCTCGGGGACTGGAATTGGCATCATCGCTGACCTGGAGGGATAGTTGTGTGGCCGAGTTTTGGTCATTATTAACAATAGTTTTGAACCGCACACACAGTGCAACATCATCTGTGTAAAATAACAAAAAAGAAACGTTGTCTTGTGAAACATCGAAGCATTAAATCATCAAAGGGTGGCACGCTGAATAAATTGATTAAAACAGACACTTTTTCTCAGTTGAAGCTGACATGTTATTTGTTTAACGAAATCTTCGAAATACAACATCACTCAGTACTATTTCACATTCACAAGACAATATTCAGTCCTTTTGGTATGATCCAAAAATATCTCAAGAAAAAACTGTAAATTCCCGGTCAGTTGAAAGTAAACACTGTATGCACAAATAACGTTGTAACTGTTCTTCATTGCACCGTTTATTAGCCACTCTTGTTTACATTTCAGCCTCTTTTGTGAATTAAAACATGAGAATTAATGTGCAAATTTAATCCATAGAAATATTTAGATGTAAACTCTTGAAATGTACTAAAAGAATTAAGACCAGGTGCACCGGAATGTAAGCGTATTCATCATTATCGACTAAATCAACCATGTGAATATATGCCAATCCATGTAGGTACTGTCTCATTCCCAAATGAGAACAACATAAACAGCAACGAAACGTATATTAACGAGCGCCATCTTCGTTTCCATCTAAGTAGGATATTGAATATAAAAGAGCCCTCTAGCATTAAAACAATGCACTTGTTACATTCATTTATTAGTGGTTCAAGTAGTATATGTTTCAAAGAGCTTTCAGGATACTCGAATTGTTCCGGAAATATTGCGTTCGTTGAATCGTAGAGATCACGGCCCCATCTTTATTGTAATGTGGAGTATTTTCCGCTTCTACTATATCCACTGTATCTATTGTTTAACAACTGCATATTACATGCTTTATACAATTAAAAATTAATGTTTAAGTCACGGATGCGTTTTATAATTAAAGACTTTTTTCAAAACCTAAACCAACACAATTGATTTTTTTTCAAAACCAAAAACGAAGAAATCAAATGTTGCAAGTGAATGTGTGGCGAAATGTTATCATAACAAATTACAGCCATCAACAACTTCCAGTATGATGTTTGTTCTAGTACAACAACTAAATACAAAACCATTGCATTCCTAAAAATTGCAATATATTCCTTTAAACAGAATCCTATATATAAATTTTAGTAGCAGATGTTTGTTTTAAAATTATTTTTGGTGAAAGCATATCATATAATGCCGGATTTACACGGAATTTAAATTATACACATCAATATAGAAATAAAAAGAATGTTTTTTTGATATTTCAAAAAAACCATCGCTCCAATATATTCCATACGTTTAGCCACACAATTATATTGAAAACATTCATTAACAGATCACCATAGTCAATACTAGGCCAAAGGAACTACTAGAGGCATATCGATACAAAGCAGACCAACTCGCATGGTACAAACATATTTTTCATGTGATTCTGCACAGAACAATGGGACACTGTAAACTTGTTTCAGCGGATTTTTTGAACTCGCTTTTTATAAATCTACACTTAAAATACTAGTTCAAGAAGGACAAAACAGCAGAAAGTTGCAAATTAATTAATTCAGTATCATACACTTTATCTTGTACTGAATCAGTATTGCAATCTATGGATAAAAATTATAACTGTACATAATATTACATCGACCCGTTCCTATTTTAATTACCGGGTTGCGACAGTTTTATCACCCGGTTCTCAATCCGTTTTAAAATACCCCAGGACCTACTGGACCTACCTGGAAACGTAACGTCAGACACTAATGTAGCAGCATCGGTAGTCAGATAACTGCCAGTCGGTTGTACTTGGTAGAAAGTAAGGCCATCTGCCGGTTTCGGTGGGTCGGTAGACTTTCCCTATAGGGAAAAGGTTAAGATTTGGGAATACTTGTGCAAGCTAGTTAGTAGTAAGTTTGCAAAATAATTTTACAAATACAAATGTAATTTCTGTGCTTAAAATATTTTATATTCCTTTAAAAAGACTTGTAATGGGATATTCCTACAATCCCTTATAGTTCCGTGGTTTTCGATCAAATGTATATATAGTCGCGGATTCTAATAGTGATTACTCTGCAAACAAATATCCTCTTATGATAACTTACGGAATTTTCGCCTATCACTGAGCCTGATTGTTGTAACCATCTTCATTCTCTGGAAATATGTCTAGGGAGAACTGTTTGGCGCTGACGTACTTACTGATAAGATGGTTTCTCCAAATTGCATCGAAGTCCCTCCTTGATTTTTCAAAAAGCACGGTCCATCAATATCAATGTCTGTGCCCTCATTACACGAAACGGCTCCTGTAAAATATTGTTAAAAAAACCCTGATATGTCGAACACGCTGTCTGAAGAGATCAGACTGATCGATATTATAAATGTGGACGTGAAATAAACTACATGAATGCATGCACTGATTCTATTCCGATATTTTAGGTACTCCACGTATCCAGTTTTGTCATTGTTTGCAATCATTGATTTAGCTTTTTTTTTCGTTTAAGATTCTTTTTAATGTGTTTGATTCAGTGGGTTCCGCATGATATCCATATAAATAGTTATTGTTACATACCTGTAGCTAAGCTACAATCGGTGCCCCCAATGCCTGTTGGGCATGCGCAGACAAAGGCGCCGGCCTGACTCATATCTTCGGTGCATGTGCCACCATTCTTACATGGCCTATTTAAGCAACCTATAAAACGATAATATAATTTTTTACTACCGAAAGTATCCCTAGATTTCATATCATGTTTTCTGTAATGTTCATTACAATAAAGTAATCTGTTAAAGAAGTCACACTAATAACAGCAAAAACATGGAAAGATAAAAACAAGAAAACATGGAAAGATAAAAACAAGAAAACATGGAAAGATAAAAACAAGAAAACATGGAAAGATAAAAACAAGAAAACATGGAAAGATAAAAACAAGAAAAAACAAGAAAACATGGAAAGATAAAAACAAGAAAACATGGAAAGATAAAAACAAGAAAACATGGAAAGATAAAAACAAGAAAACATGGAAAAAAAAGAAAACATGGAAAGATAAAAAAAAAAAAGAAAACATGGAAAGATAAAAACAAGAAAACATGGAAAAAAAAGAAAACATGGAAAGATAAAAAAAAGACATGGAAAGATAAAAACAAGAAAACATGGAAAAAAAGAAAACATGGAAAGATAAAAAAAAGAAAACATGGAAAAAAAAGAAAACATGGAAAGATAAAAACAAGAAAACATGGAAAAACAAGAAAACATGGAAAGATAAAAAAAAAAAGAAAACATGGAAAGATAAAAACAAGAAAACATGGAAAAAAAAGAAAACATGGAAAGATAAAAAAAAAAAAGAAAACATGGAAAGATAAAAAAAAGAAAACATGGAAAGATAAAAACAAGAAAACATGGAAAGATACAAAAAAAAAAAACATGGAAAGATAAAAAAAAAACATGGAAAGATAAAAAAAAGAAAACATGGAAAGATAAAAAAAAAAGAAAACATGGAAAGATAAAAAAAAGAAAACATGGAAAGATAAAAAAAAGAAAACATGGAAAGATAAAAAAAAAAAACATGGAAAGATAAAAAAAAAAAGAAAACATGGAAAGATAAAAAAAAGAAAACATGGAAAGATAAAAAAAAGAAAACATGGAAAGATAAAAACAAGAAAACATGGAAAGATAAAAACAAGAAAACATGGAAAGATAAAAAAAAGAAAACATGGAAAGATAAAAACAAGAAAACATGGAAAGATAAAAAAAAAGAAAACATGGAAAGATAAAAAAAGAAAACATGGAAAGATAAAAACAAGAAAACATGGAAAGATAAAAACAAGAAAACATGGAAAGATAAAAAAAAGAAAACATGGAAAGATAAAAAAAAAAGAAAACATGGAAAAATAAAAACAAGAAAACATGGAAACATAAAAACAAGAAAACATGGAAAGATAAAAACAAGAAAAAATGGAAAGATAAAAAAAAGAAAACATGGAAAGATAAAAACAAGAAAACATGGAAACATAAAAACAAGAAAACATGGAAAGATAAAAAAAAGAAAACATGGAAAGATAAAAACAAGAAAACATGGAAACATAAAAACAAGAAAACATGGAAAGATAAAAAAAAGAAAACATGGAAAGATAAAAAAAAGAAAACATGGAAAGATAAAAAAAGAAGAAAACATGGAAAGATAAAAACAAGAAAACATGGAAAGATAAAAACAAGAAAACATGGAAAGATAAAAAAAAGAAAACATGGAAAGATAAAAAAAAGAAAACATGGAAAGATAAAAAAAGAAGAAAACATGGAAAGATAAAAACAAGAAAACATGGAAACATAAAAACAAGAAAACATGGAAAGATAAAAACAAGAAAACATGGAAAGATAAAAAAAAGAAAACATGGAAAGATAAAAAAAGAAGAAAACATGGAAAGATAAAAACAAGAAAACATGGAAAGATAAAAAAAAAAGAAAACATGGAAAGATAAAAACAAGAAAACATGGAAAGATAAAAACAAGAAAACATGGAAAGATAAAAACAAGAAAACATGGAAAGATAAAAACAAGAAAACATGGAAAGATAAAAACAAGAAAACATGGAAAGATAAAAAAAAGAAAACATGGAAAGATAAAAAAAAGAAAACATGGAAAGATAAAAAAAAGAAAACATGGAAAGATAAAAAAAAGAAAACATGGAAACATAAAAACAAGAAAACATGTAAAGATAAAAAAAAGAAAACATGGAAAGATAAAAAAAAGAAAACATGGAAAGATAAAAAAAGAAGAAAACATGGAAAGATAAAAACAAGAAAACATGGAAAGATAAAAAAAAAGAAAACATGGAAAGATAAAAACAAGAAAACATGGAAAGATAAAAACAAGAAAACATGGAAAGATAAAAACAAGAAAACATGGAAAGATAAAAAAAACAAAACATGGAAAGATAAAAACAAGAAAACATGGAAAGATAAAAACAAGAAAACATGGAAAGATAAAAACAAGAAAACATGGAAAGATAAAAAAAAAGAAAACATGGAAAGATAAAAACAAGAAAACATGGAAAGATAAAAAAAACAAAACATGGAAAGATAAAAACAAGAAAACATGGAAAGATAAAAACAAGAAAACATGGAAAGATAAAAACAAGAAAACATGGAAAGATAAAAACAAGAAAACATGGAAAGATAAAAAAAAAGAAAACATGGAAAGATAAAAACAAGAAAACATGGAAAGATAAAAACAAGAAAACATGGAAAGATAAAAACAAGAAAACATGGAAAGATAAAAAAAAAAGAAAACATGGAAAGATAAAAACAAGAAAACATGGAAAGATAAAAACAAGAAAACATGGAAAGATAAAAACAAGAAAACATGGAAAGATAAAAACAAGAAAACATGGAAAGATAAAAAAAAAGAAAACATGGAAAGATAAAAACAAGAAAACATGGAAAGATAAAAACAAGAAAAAATGGAAAGATAAAAACAAGAAAACATGGAAAGATAAAAACAAGAAAACATGGAAAGATAAAAACAAGAAAACATGGAAAGATAAAAAAAAGAAAACATGGAAGGTTGAAAAAAAAAAAAAAAAAAACTCGACAAGAAATAGATTACCTAAAAATGACTTTTTCATTTTACTGTGCTACAGTAATTTTGTCGATTTCTACCACAATATAATACAGAACAGTTTAATGCAGAAATAGATTATAAACAGACATCATTTATGTAAAATGAATAAATCAATTAGGATTTCTTCAATTGTTAGCATCAAAGGATACATGATTAACGATCCAAAATGTTTTTCTGATTAAATTTCATACTTTTTCTGTCTGTTTATTTTTCAATTAA
This sequence comes from Ylistrum balloti, assembly GCF_031769215.1. Lineage (NCBI taxonomy): Eukaryota > Metazoa > Mollusca > Bivalvia > Pectinida > Pectinidae > Ylistrum > Ylistrum balloti. Next base: position 72,317 of record NW_026782487.1, read on the forward strand.
ATGTATATCATTATGCTTAAAGACAAACTTGCATTTATTAAATTCATCACCGCAATGCTGCATATGGCATCTTATTGAACATTCAATTTTTCTCTTCCTTTGCCTGATGTAGATCAACCTCCGCCCCATCCCCTACAGTTTTCTTAATCATAATGGCTTTAGTACCTGACTTGAATGCTGTTACACGGAGAGAGAATCCGTTGCCAGCAGTGGTTGATTTCCCAGAAGTCGTATCCCAGATAACAGTAGCTATATGCGATTCAGAGTTGACTCCACTTAACATTGTTTTAGTCACAGTTGTAGTACCGCAAAACCTGTTGTATTTACATTCACATAATAACATTTAAGACGAGTAAGGTCATCATCCCGCATACATTTGAATACAAATGACCATGCATAATTCGACAAACATTTCAAGACTTTCTATCGACCCCTTTGAAATTGTTAGTAATAAAAAAAAATGGAAGTGAAAATTAGACATTTGTTTTTCATTATTTAAATCAACAAATAAATACATGAAAACGTAATCTATAACACACAGCATCATATAAGTGTTAAAATGTATTAAAGAAATAAATATTTATCTCAATACCTAGATATGTATCTCGTGTTAGAGTATATATTTCAAAATGAAATTATCCTATCAATCTAAACTATTTAAACTATCGTTTCCTTACTGAAGGATCATCGTATCACTATTAAGGATTCCCAATCTTAATGCAAAAACACTTATACGTCTTCTAGCTTTATGTTTCAATATCCATGCAGCTGATAATGTATGGTTTTGCATGTACCCTCCCGTACATCACAGTTCCAGTAATTTTAGTCTGTGTTTTGCTTACTCAGGGCCCGGTTCACCGATAAGATTATAACGGATTTCCAGCGTGTCCATGCATGTTGAGCTCTCTTCTGCGATATCCATATCGTTCAGCTCAAACTTTATCCTGGATCCGGCAGACGCCTGAAAATCATAATTTGTACAAATATTGTACAAAAGACATACAAGATAATGGCATCCTTTCATATTAATTTAGCGTTTGATAAAGTACAGTCAAATAATGAATTAAATTGCATCATACAGTTGTTTCGTCCTTCTACTACAAAGTAAGTTTGTTTGTGTCGATTGGTGTTATTAGTTTACAGCAGATTGTTTTTATTTCACTTAAAGATTTTAAATATGAGAACTCAAGCATCAAATCAAGTACTAATATGTAATAAACTGCTATTACGTTATAGTTGTAAAAAGGTGTAAAAACGGACATGTGAATAGGATCGTAATTAAGAGTGCTTTCAGTGTCTTCTTTTTAATGCATCATTAGATATATCATTTTAAGTGTATTTAAAGGAGTACATTACACTTGTATGTTATAAAGCTATGACATAGTTTCTGTGACATGGCATTAAAGTCAGGTAATAAACAAGGGGTTGCCAAGAACATAGATTTATGTTCTCTTGGAATATACATATTACAAAATCACATTACACATTTTATCTATCGTAGTTTATGTTCTAGAACTGTTTCTAAAGCATAGGACTGATTTATTACCTTTAATTGAAGATATAATTTACCTTGATCAAATAAACGCATTTTAGACCTTTGCTGTAAGTATTCGGATAGTTTAAAGACTGAATGAGTTGGCTCCCACTTTCCCCTAAAATTACAGTTCCGCTGCATGTTCCTGCAATTCATAGTACAGACATGGATTTAGGACATTTCAAAAGATTAATCGTAGCTTTCATCTATTGGCTGACATTCGATCGGACAAAAAAAGTATGTGAGGTCATCTTGTACAATGATAGAGACAAATGAAAACTAAAAGCTTGTTTCGTTGTCAATGTTGTAATAGGAATTGAATTTATAGTTAGAGGCGAACACAGGATATTTGAAATGCAAAGGGCAAATGAGAATGGAACATGTACAAAGTTTAAGAAAGAAGAACAGCTATCCAAATTGTATCGTGTATGTCACATTATAACCATAGAAATTGTAGATGTGGAAGCATATTGTAAATTGAAATATTATACGTTCATTGTTTCCGATATAAGATACTGCTTCATCATAAATATATTTTTAAAAATACTTAAAATAGAATAGGCAAGTTTATGCTGATTTTGCTAGGTGTGGCAAACGTAATAGAACAAGAAAAGATATTGAAATATTTAAATAAAATCCTCTACATACCACTACCAGTTAGTCCCTCACACGTCGAACCACTGAGATGTTCCGGGCACACACAAGTACAAACTGGATTATTGATAGTTTTAGTAGCAAATCCTCCGTTCTGACAAACTGTACTCGTACAATCTGCAGAGACAAAACCCCTTCATATCAGTAGAATTTATCTGGTATATTTTTGCAAATAAATACTTCGATTTCTGATGCCCATATTGCGTTACCTAAAATTTCCGAGAAAAAAAAACCCGGCATTTTTAACTCCTGTCATTTTGAGGTTTAACCATTAGATAGATATTGCTCATATTTGGTTGCCTTTTTCAAAATACCTTCCAAGAATATTAATGCTGTGGATCATTCCGATATCGCTAAACCGTTGTAAACTTAATAACAGAATATTTATTTTTCTGACAATATTACCTTTAGGTATACCTTCTCGAAACGTTATGCACACAGGCGTTCTTTCAATATCGTTTACCACAACAGGTATAAATACAATGATATTTACCACCACAGGTATAAATTCACTTAAATTTTCCAACACATGTATAAATTCACTAATATTTACCAACACAGGTATAAATTCACTATTATTAATCAACACAGTTATAAATTCATTAATATTTACCAACACAGGTATGAATTCACTAATATTTACCACCACAAGTATACATTCACTAATATTTACCACCACAAGTATACATCCACTAATATTTACCACCACAAGTATACATCCACTAATATTTACCAACACAAGTATACATTCACTAATATTTACCACCATAGGTATAAATTCACATATATTTACCACCACAAGTATACATTCACTAATATTTAACACCACAGGTATAAATTAACTCATATTTACCACCACAAGTATGCATCCACTAATACTTACTACCACAGGTATACATTCACTAATATTTACCACCACAGGTATACTTTCAGTAATAATTATATTTCATTTTTTATCAACTTACCTGATCCGCATTGGTACACGTTTGTGATAGCTTCGAGATCGTAAAATGAAAAGACATTCTTTGTGTCTTCCGTCAGGAATTCTAAATCTTTGTTTTTGATATTCATGGTTTCTTGTCCATTAGTTTTCGTAAATATCTACAATGAATAAATTTGAAATATCTCATTAGTATGTTAATACCTCATAAAATCATCAGTTGGAGTGATTCAATTTTAGCTATATTTTATTTTTTTAAACAGATCATAAATATATCACTTACAAAGCGAGAGTACATTAATACAGAGGCCAAACTGAATGGAACGGAGGAGGAGGATGTAAAAACGTCATCTGGCTCTGTAATATAGTTTCCTGCGGCATCAGCCTGAAGAGCGTCCCAATTAATAGTTAGAGCTTCCATCCTGTCCCGTCGTTGCTGCTCATGTGTTCCATCAATAGCATGCAGAAATTCGTGTAATACAACAAACATCTAACGAAAAATAAGAAATTATGGATATGTCAATTGATGAAATGAGGGCAAAATATGAACAAATGATATCTTCAAAAGATTAACTTGAGAATGAAAACAGATTTTCTGAATGGTAGGAGTTTTCTGCCTTGTCACCTTTTGAAAATCTGGAGATCCAAGAAATTAGAAAAAAAGTTAAGAATACAATAGATGTTATTCACATTGAATGGGCTTATATGTTCATTAATTCTGACGATAGTAAGAATTAATTCAAAAACCTAAAAAAATAATAAAGAACTATCAAATGTTTCATTTTTACGTGGCATACAGCTCTTACAACTCTGTTATAACAAAAAAGACCAGAGACATCATTCGCTATCACCGATCGTGTAACATGTTAACGTGAAATTGAACCCTTTAACAACAAAGACCAAAGACTTTATTCGCTATCACCGATCGTGTAACATGCTTACGTGAAAAAAAACCCTTTGCAACAAAGACCAAAGACTTTATTCGCTATCACCGATCGTGTAACATACTTACGTGAAAAAAACCCTTTTACATCAAAGACCAGAGACTATAGTTACTATCACAGATCATGTAACATACTTACGTGAAATAAAACCCTTTTACAACAAAGACCGAGACTGTAATCGCTATCAACGATCGTGTAACAGGCTTACGTGAAAAAAACCCTTTTGCAACAAAGACCAAAGACTTTATTCGCTATCACCGATCGTGTAACATGTTAACGTGAAATAGAACCCTTTAACAACAAAAACCAAAGACTTAATTCGCTATCAACGTTCGTGTAACATGCTTACGTGAAATAAAAGCCTTTTACAACAAAGACCGAGACTGTAATCGCTATCAACGATCGTGTAACATGCTTACGTGAAATAAAACCCTTTTGCAACAAAGACCAAAGATTTTATTCGCTATCACCGATCGTGTAACATGTTAACGTGAAATTGAACCCTTTAACAACAAAAACCAAGACTTTATTCGCTATCAACGTTCGTGTAACATGCTTACGTGAAATAAAAGCTTTTTACAACAAAAACCAAAGACTTTATTCGCTATCAACGTTCGTGTAACATGCTTAAGTGAAATAAAAGCCTTTTACAACAAAAACCAAAGACTTTATTCGCTATCAACGTTCGTGTAACATGCTTACGTGAAATAAAAGCCTTTTACAACAAAAACCAAAGACTTTATTCGCTATCAACGTTCGTGTAACATGCTTAAGTGAAATAAAAGCCTTTTACAACAAAAACCAAAGACTTTATTCGCTATCAACGTTCGTGTAACATGCTTACGTGAAATAAAAGCCTTTTACAACAAAGACCGAGACTGCAATCGCTATCAACGATCGTGTAACATGCTTACGTGAATTAAAACCCTTTTGCAACAAAGACCAAAGACTTTATTCGCTATCACCCATCGTGTAACATGTTAACGTGAAATTGAACCCTTTAACAACAAAAACCAAAGACTTTATTCGCTATCAACGTTCGTGTAACATGCTTACGTGAAATAAAAGCCTTTTACAACAAAAACCAAAGACTTTATTCGCTATCAACGTTCGTGTAACATACTTACGTAAAATAAAAGCCTTTTACAACAAAGACCGAGACTGCAATCGCTATCAACGATTGTGTAACATGCTTACGTGAATTAAAACCCTTTTGCAACAAAGACCAAAGACTTTATTCGCTATCACCCATCGTGTAACATGTTAACGTGAAATTGAACCCTTTAACAACAAAAACCAAAGACTTTATTCGCTATCAACGTTCGTGTAACATGCTTACGTGAAATAAAAGCCTTTTACAACAAAGACCGAGACTGTAATCGCTATCAACGATCGTGTAACATGCTTACGTGAAATAAAAACCCTTTTACAACAACATGTTACTGTGCCTATTATACTTACCGCGTTACACCCAGCGGATACATCTAAGTTAAAATGTATTGGGGTAGGAATACCAGAGTACTTCCCCACGCCCGCATAGCACCTACAATTAATGTATCAACGCAGATGTCTTTAACAACTCGTGTATGTAAAGGTGAATTGAGGTGCAAACTTTAGTACAAAAAGCATGGCCTCAAATGAAGCAAATCACAAGGGTCTCAAAATGACATTTTGTTCAAAACAACCTCCCTCTGTCGAAAACTGGACAGCCGTCAGAGTAAGGCAAACACAAAATAGGTAGATGTAGGAAATAATTATATTGACATCTAAATATAATTCTTATGAAACAAAAAAGATTTTTACCATATTATAATTTTGAGGAGATTTTAAAAAACACATTGAAATGAAAATAAATTACAGCAGAGTGTGATCTCAATATGCTGTTAATTATGAATTGAGCATTCTTGTACCAAGTAAAATATTTTCATTGTTTTGGTCTTTTATTCAAATAGGTTTGAGTCCTATTCCTAAATATATAGATAGACGTTGAGCTTAAATACATGCATACATCGTTACATTCTAAAGTACATTGTTTTGAATTGATAATCATAGAATTTTTTTCTATTCTAGCTTTGAGTTCTGTTAAACGAATTCTAATGATGAAGTAGTTATGAACTCATGATTGAATGATCAATCAAAGATCAAATCTAATTATGATATGTTATTAAGTGAAGAAACAACATGAAATTAGCATTAATAGGTATTTTACTTCATGTAAGCTGGCGGAGATTGCAGTCCTTAATTGACTGCCCCTGTTTAGAGGACAGTAAATTAAAGAATTAATGTAAAACAAATTGATTTTAATGAAAAATCATAATCTTTACACATGTATTTTTCTGAACAAATATACAGAAATTACTCTAAAAATAACTGAAAATCAATTACTTTGTTTTGCATTATACAGCAAAGTAAAGCATGCGCCATTTTGCCAGTGTACCGGAATATTTAGGTACTTTCCGTAAGCTAGAACGTAATCAAGAAGGGCTCAAATCGCGTTCAAATGAATACAATCTAAAATGATTAAATCTAGTTTTGATATGTTTTGTCACGGTCAATCAATTTGAATGAAATATCTTCATGGCAGAACAAATTAAACACAAATAATGTGTTAAAGTTTGTAAATCATCCAACAGTTCTTAATCTACATGTACTCGAAGAAGTATTTCAAAAAGCCAAACAAGTGAAAAGCGCTTCTCAAAACAAAGGTAAGTTTAAGTCACACAAAGGCATGAAATCAAGTACCCTTTAGTGTTGTCGCCAGTGATTTCAACATATTCACTACCGTCTTGTTCTGTTTTTGGTCTCCACTCTAGGCAGGTCTTTTCCTTGAATAATTCGACTGAATCCAGTATGAATCCGGGTATTCCACTTTGTGTAATGGACGGATTCGAGCTTGACTGAAAATAACTCACTGCGAAGATAAAACATCATATATAAGTTCATTAACGAGTGAATTACTCCAATATATAAGAATGGTCGTAATCTTCTTTATATCTGAATGCAATGATTGATATCGATATCATTTATAAATTTTATAGAACGTTTTTTTTATTTTATTAATTAAGATTACGTATGACAATATTTCACTATGAACTCTTTTGTCATTGTATATATTTATAACATTCTTATTGAACATTTATTTTTTTTATTATTTAAATTACGTATATCAATATTTCACGATGAACTCTTTTGTTATTGTATATGTTTAGAATATTCAATAAAATTAAGTATTAAGTATGCTTAAAAACATTTCTGTATATATTATCTACAATGGAATATGACAATGCACTAGAGCTACTTATCAATCGCTTATTACATTATTGTAGTGATTTCATCAATTCGGCATCAGGAAAAACGTTGTAAATAACATCCGTATGTTTGGTATTTGTTTGAGTGTAAATATTTTTGAGGTAAACATTGTCATTTACAGTGTTTATTTCTTTTGAAACAAATTATTAAGGATCGGGTTACTAGAAATGTACAACGCGTAATTTATTTGGAGAAAGCACGAGGAAAAACATCTGGGAATATTTAACCACATTTAAAAAATAATTTTGCTCATTGTAACATGTTCAACCCTTCAGCGCAAGGAAAAACTCGTGGACATAGTAAAAAATATTTTAAAAACATTGTCATTTGAATGTCAAAAAACATTATTTTACACAAAGAATAATTGATACTTGGAATAGTCTCCCTCAGTGGGTAATTTCATCACGTAACGCTCATGATTTTGAAAAACACCTAGACGATTTCTGGAAAGATCTTGAACTGAAGTACGATCATACAGCGTCTTATATCTAGTCTAATATTATGTTTATATTAATAATACATTGTATTGATGTGAATACAGATGCAGAAATCCCTGCGTTCACTATTATCCTATTAAATCCTATTAAATGTTTACTTTCCCCGAAGTGTAAGTGTGAGGCTACATACAATATCTGGTCGGTTTATATATATATATATATATATATATCTAATATGGTAACAGATTACGGAAATAAATTACTATCCTTTCACCATTATAATCACATTTCATCATTTCGAGAAATTTTATTTTTCAATCTTTCTTCTTTATCAAGCCTTAACAACTGTAATTGATAGTATTTGTACATTTGCGCATGAATTTTATTTATTTTTTAAATCACTACTTATGAAAGCTTTCATTACAAATATAGATGTTTTCAACAGTGCTAATGCTGTGAAACATCTGCCAGTAAAACTAGGCCCGTATTCATGTAAGCGTTCTCATGCTCAAGCATGCATTTTGTGCTCAAGCCATATGTCTTGTTTAAGTTAAAAATGAATAATTAAGACCGAGTTTGCCAAAGATTAAAGAATATAGAAAGGACTTCAAGTCAAAGTTATATTCATTGTTTATATTTGATATTTGTATTAATTTTATATGATTTAGGTGAATTATAAAAAAAAGTTTGCTTGGGCACAAAATCTATGCTTGAGCATGAGAATGTTTTTGTGAATACGGCCCCAGATCTCTCCGAGCGAATTTATCCTATGATCTGCCATACTCTACAGAAATGAATTGTAGTTGATCTGTAAGGTAAATAATGGACTATTTTGTTAATTTTATAACAACAGTGTCCTAGATAATCGACTGTCGACATTTTACATTATGTCATTGAAAGGTCAGCCAATATTTGTATACCACGGATTGTGACTTGATACAAGTGAATGTACTCTTGGAATATTTAAGATCATACCATTGACTGTAAGACAGTGCAAAATACATGCAGAATAATATCACTTTTTATTCCACATTAAGTATTAGACACAGCATACCCAAATAATGAATATAACTACATCATGCAGGTCTTCCGTTTTGCACCTGAAAGTTGACTAAAGAAAATCAAATGTCTGTATACATAAGTATTATATATATATATATGTTTGTTTACATACTCAATGAATTTGTGTCATATGGGACCACTCCTTTAGGCCATAGTCCATTCCCCGAAGTGTCGATGTATCTTTTCCTTCCTCCTGTGGTCTTTAGCTAGTGTACCATGCAATAAAAATGTCATTTGAGTTTGAAATTAGTGTTTTTATGACATCAATTCAGGAAGACAAGACACTCTTAATCGTCGAAGACTTCAAAACATAACAATAATTATTTCCATTTAGAAAATTAAAATTAAAACTCATATTATGAACGTTGTTGATATAATGTTAATTCCAGAACTGGTACCGATAACATGCGATATTTTTACGAGGTCACGCTACTCATTAGAACATCATTTGTAATCAATTTCACTACTTGCCGAGGTCCATCAAAGTCTATTCGTCATTTGTAATAGATTTCACTTCTTGCCGAAATACATAAAGAGACTGTACGTCATTTGTAATCAATTTCACTTCTTGCCAAAGTTCATAAAGAGAATGTACGTCATTTGTAATCAATTTCACTTCTTGCCAAAGTTCATACAGAGACTGAACGTCATTTGTAATCAATTTCACTACTTGCCAAAGTTCATAAAGAGACTGTACGTCATTTGTAATCATTTGTATGAATGCTACGATTAATAATTTTGCCTTCGAATGTAAGTGAGAAATTCATTGACTAAAGCCTGTGCTTATATGTCCACGATTTAATCTGATTAGGTTACCAAACGTTTTATTTCAAGTGAGAAAGAATATCAATTGATGCTGATTTTATATATCTCTTTACATATACCAAATTTTTAAGTTAGTTATATATTTTAAATACATAATACCATTACTTATTAACGTATGAACGAGAAAATTCCATCGTGTTAGCATTGAACCCCTGACTCTTGTTTAACTGTAAACGAGATAGAATAATATATTTACCACGAAGACGTCATTTAAATGCTAATATATAATTAGAACAAGAGTAACGTAGAAAATATCCAAAGAAAACATAGAGCAACATGATTCAAATAATTTAGATTTAGAAACTGTTTTTGTCTAATATATTTAGAATGCCCTAAACGTGGATGCCTACTGTGTAAAATAATCATTTTTCCTGGGGGATATATTTTCTTTGATTTCGTGGGTAATATTAATCTTAAAAAAAAAATTGTATTTGGTGATTTATCAAGTGTTCACGTGTGAATTGAACCCCACGTAAATATATGCTTTTTCATCTATTTCCGGTGATTATATTCTGTCTACGAAAATAACACCTAGAACACATTGGAAACAACAATAGCTATAGTATTCGTGATGAATACCTTTTCGATTTATTGGTTTTGAGATATGTGTTCTTCAAGATTCTTTTCACATATATAAATATACTCAAGGGATTGAGAAACGCAGAGTAAAGTTTGAAGATAATTCTAGGCAAGACGTCGAGTATAATGTTCAAAATTTTAAAATGAGAATGAAGATCAATCCATACAGAACAAGCTGCAAAATAAACGAATTTGTATCTGGTAAATGATTTATGAGTAATTGAAGGGAATTGAAAGAGAACTCTGTCGTATGAAATCGAAATGGACTGATTATCAGAGCTTCTTCTAAGCATAGAGGTCATGAGTGCGTTTATCCTCCTCATTGGGAAGTTTGCCCATTTTTGCAAAAGGGATGCTCTCGGTTGGGCCAGAGTACAAGGGGAGGTTGGCGTCGTCGAACCCGCTTATCCAGTTTGTCCCACAAGTGCTCAATAGGGGATAGGTCAGGTCTGTATGGCGGCCAGTCCAGTGGGTGGATATTGTTGTTAGTGAGAAAGTCGCGACAGCTCCTCGCTTCATGGAGCCAAACATTATCCTGCTGGAATGTGAGGTTGTTTTGCTGCAATAATGGGACAATATAGGATCGGAGGATCTCATCTCAATACCTAGCGGCAGTTTGATTTTCATGTGAGATTCCTCTCCACATTAGAACTGACCCATCCCCAAACCTATGCGTCTCTACTACGCAGCAGTCTGCTAAACGTTCTCCACGACGTCGGTATACACAACGTCGACCGTCTGCTAGAAACAGGGTGAACCGGGACTCCTTAGTAAACAAGACCCGCCTCCACTGCCTCAATTGGAATACTCTGGAGGCATGTGCCGCTACCCATGCCATACGACGCTGGCGACGAGCAGCGATAAGGAGTAGACCAACAAACGGGTGACATGCCCACAGACCAACTTCCCGCAATTATTTCCTTACAGTTTTTGCATGTATACGACGGTTATGTGTACCTATGGTGCGTAGAGCAGATTCAGTGGCAGTAAGGTGTCAATTGCACCAATGCATGAGACGAATAGACATGTCCTGACGTTTTGATATCACGTGCGGACGTCTATATCAAGGTCTGTCAGCACGAGAACAAGACGTTCTATAGTGAAAATTTGGACACCGAAATGTCTAACAACCTGTAACAGTCTTTGACCTTGTATAATCAATGCAATGGCCTGATTTGTTTGAACTTCCGTCATTGTTCAATGCTATCAGAAATTAATCAAAATATCGGAAAATGACATGTTTCTATGAAGACCACCTTCACGCAATACAATAATGCAACATCGATACAGGACCACGTGCACTGTAATCTAGAGAGTTGCTGACAGATTTCCATTGTTTTTGAACAACGCGTTCGCAAGATATTGCAAATAATGTCACCCTGCGTTTCTTTATCCCAAGAGTATATCATATATGAGACTGAAAAAATGAATTAAATCGTCTTCTGTCTCATTTACGTGCAAATACAACTTTTTCCTATTCTTAGAACTTCCGGTCATAATGTCGATAACATTTAGCTATATAACACCTTATCCTCAACATGTACTGACCTTTTGAGTTTTGTGTCCATCGTGTGTTTCTGGGATTGGATCAAAACCATCGCCCCGTGCCTTTGAAATATAAATCATAACATTAGCAAGAGTTTTGACAACGATAATGATTATATAGGAAAGTAAGGACTAATAAAATCTGTTACATGTTACTGAGCGAGATCGGAGTATATCAGTCGACAACTAAGATCCTGTACCAAAATCTAATTTCATGACTCCTTACCTTAACTTGTATAACGCAAGTATACAGAAATCAATGCTATCTGTCAATCATATAATGACGACAAAGTCTTGAAACGATATTTAATAATGACAAAGAATGCACTTGTTCTAGATATAGACAGTTCGTTAAGTCTGTGCTGAAAACATACCTTATGACATTTGTTGTTTTCACAAACAGTCTCACTTTTCAACTTGTTCAAATCCTCAGCATTCATCTTGGGAAGGAAAAGTTACAATAAAAATGTACTCATTCACTTCACAGTATCTGTGTCGCTTAGTTTCTGAAACTTTTTACATTTTAATTGTATGATTGATGAAGGAATTTTTAGAGATTGATATCATTGTTTATATACAATAAACATGAAATGAATCAATATAAAAGCACAGGGTTTTGTTTTAGTATCACTAATATCAGTAGTTTAATACCCAGTAAACAAATTACCAAGTTGAATGAAGTCAAATTAAAAAATCCCACTACAGTCAAACCTCGTCATCTCGAACTATTATAACTTGAAGATCCTGTATACTTCGAAGCATTTTGTCGGTGCCAGTCAAACTGTACACTGAATATTCGATTTTATTTAAATCAATTACAATACGATAAATCTAAATTGTCCCATGATCCTACCGACTTCGAGATAACGGGGTTCGACAGTACAGCAAAATACTCACCACTTCAACTTTCAGATTTGTGCGCCTTTGTTGGTGTTTTGACTTCTTCTCTGCCATTTTGTCAATGATTTGTTTAATCCCTACGTCTTTGTCGTAGCTCTTTAGAAAACAAATAAAATAAGGGAGATAATTCAGAACACAACCCGCCATAGTTACAAAGGAATTTCATGGAATACTAAACTACTTACCACATCCTTATTGAGGTCTGTTCGCTTTTGTGAATCACTCGATTTCTCCTTCAGGAAATCTTCGATAACATTTTCAAGTTCACGTTCTATTTCCAACAATCCTGTCGAAATAATATTTTAATATATTTTAATCATTTAAAATGTTATTGAACATCTAATTAAAAATATATTTTGTGACAGGAGTATAGATGAAATTTATCAAACTGACCAATTTAACAGAATTTGAATTCTATATTTGAAAGATTCAAAATCCGTTTTGTCCCTTCTTTCCAAAAATCTTTCTTTCTATTTTGTAAATTTAAATGTAAGTCCACGAATCAATTAATTTGCATAAGATCTTCAATCCGTTTTGGCATCATAAGATATTTTGTGGAGCGATTCTTACATTTCATTATTGCGAGCCTTGGCGAGCAAAAAATTAAACTTCTTGACGAATTTCATAAATTCGCATATAAAACATAAAAGAAACGTTAAATACTTTTGATCATCTAACTCAAAATTTTGACATATTTTAAAGTGAAATTTTAGAGAACAAAATCCAATGAAGGCTGCCATGGTGTTCCGCCAATTTAATTTCATGACGTCAAGCCATTGTTTATATTACGTCATCATGGTCGATTCTGACTGATGCAGCCAATGAAAAACGTTCCAGGGTATACACGTATTACATTTACGACATAAACACAGAAATTCTACACGGGCGAATTTCCTAAAAGGCGAATTATAGGAGGAAATATAATGTATAATATAAAAGATAACCTTGAATTATTCTGAAATATAGTCGGGTGCATATATTGACTAAGATTTGCGCAATAGGTGTCATAGATGAAGCAGAAAAAGCTTGTCTTATTGTTCTTGTACCTGCTTTGGTTTGTCATAGTTTTTGTTATTGAATTTTAGTTTAAATTGTGATTCTGTTGACATTTTGTTATTTTCTTTGTTGTTCTAGTATGTCAGAATGAACTTAAAGTGTTGTAAAAGTAGATACTTAAATAAACTTAAAGTAAATGTGTTACAGCAATCAGCGGCTACAGGCACAGTAAATAATCAAGTTATTTGTCGAGGAAGAGTTTGACAAACGTTTGCTGTCTCAAAACAAATTTGATAATTCTATAAAATATAAGGAAAAAAGTTATACTCCAACAACACTGAAGACTGGAGCTTGGAGCATCATTCCCTTTGAACCCTCGTGCTAATCTGAAAAAAGTTTTTTCATCAATACCATAATAAAAACTTTTTTTTCACATCTATTTCGAGAAAATATTTTCAAATATCACTTTTGAAATACAATGCAGTAAAATATCACTTAGTTCAACAAATTTTACTTTTTATCGCTGTGCCATTAAATAGTATGTATATATCGGTAAAGGGAGAGAGCATGTTGCTATAATTAACATGATTTTTTATGTTTGGTCATTCACAGTTCACCTTATCATTGTCCAGCTTCCACAAATAATTGTATATTAATACTTGACAGGAAAAAAGTACTTTCGTTCGGAGTCATTTTTTTTAATTCAAATTTATTTCAGATATTGCCAGAAATTAAGCCATTGAATCTAGAGCTGTCCTTCAAAAAGCATAGCCCGAAGTCGAATAACTGAACTATAGTTGTATTTGATATAGATCTTGTATTTTCTGTACAGCATTGTACCTTTGTCCATTATTGATATGTAAAGGCGATGTCTCCACACCATAGATAACAATAATGTGTTCATACTTTTAATATCAACGAGATGACAAGTCCATTATCAGAAATACCTCTAAATGTTGCTGATCGTTTAAACAGACTAACTAGAAACTTTAACGAGGTACAACTGGGGCGATTTACAGGAAAGGTGATAGAAGAAAAATGACCGAATTTACAAGGTCATGTATCATGTACTCTAAAACATCTTATAAAAAATCAATGTTTCTATATTTACAAGATTTAGTTATTGGGCAATATACGAGGTTAAACAGATACACACACTCTTCCATCAAAAGATCACTCAATATCCTGATATCTTAGTGGAATATGGGTGTGATTTCAAGAAAAGGCTCAAATCAGAAAATTTACATATATAACATGTATACCCATCATCACTTTATTTTTTTCCATATTCGTTACATCAATCTGTCTTCCTTTCTAGCAATCCATAAGACTTCCTTGTAAACATTTAATGTTCGTGAATAATTACTATTAGGTGAACACGAAGTGTTAACACAAAACTCGAAAGCCAAGACATGCTAAACACACATGTGTGATTTTGAAAGCTTAATCAAAAATAGCACTTGGTGTCTGCCCGAAGCACTGGCTCTTCATGACAAATAAAAACAGACATAATTCGTCTAGAGTACAAAAAATCCTGTTGTGTATTCGTTTTACAACATTGATCTTCTTTCAAAACCATGAAAATGAATTCTGCTCTAGTTAAGGTCTCTTGCTGGAACACATAACATTTACATACCGAGACAGGGAGACTCCCATGTCAGGACAATGATGTGTCATCACAGTAACAATTCACTGACGTCACGTCAAAATTAAATCACGTTAACGATGCGACGCTTTCGGACATTAAAATAACATACAACCACCTAATAAATCATTCCCGTTTAGAATTAGATCCACTCATCTCACCCCCACGGGGGCGAAAGATTTTATCAAACTGCATCAACTTTTCCGGTGTTTTGTCGAACGCGTACATTTGTATCTTAACGCCTTCTTTTCGGGTTCAGATCTAAACGTTTACTGCACTGTGCTTTGTAGAGGTAGAAATTAAATATCCTTTCTCTAGGTGCTGTATTTGAAATTAGGCATACACATTCTTATTTTGAATAGCAATTCTGACGATTCCTCTAACCCAGGTAATACCTATGTTTGGGATCCAACAAATTTTACAAGTCAACGTAACTGTTGGAGTAATGAGTCTATCTCAACGAAAACACATCTGTAAAGAAAACTGCACAAATACTGATAACATGTGTCAAGCTAAATTCTTATTTTGAAATTATTCGCCAATGCAATGATGAATATCGATTTTTTCTTATGTTACATGCTCACAGATTTATTCTGTCTTTTTTTCTATTCTTGCTCTCATTGTATATCACTTTATCCTAATGCTGACAGCAATGGTTATCTACTACCCCTTGTTAAAAAGAAATTACGATAGGAATAAATTTATGTATTAAAACATATGAAATAAATATGTTTTAAGCTAAGAAATAAATATGACTAAATAAGGAATAAAAAACTTCCGTGTTACCACATGTAAACTAGTGTTTTGTTTGTAGCTTCAACAAAAACAACAGAGAAAATGCAGACGTGTGAACAGACGCAAACACAAATTCTATAAAACTAGGGCAAAGTAATGACAAAAAACGTTACACGGAGATTCCTAAAACACAACAAAAACAAAGAGAATATGACCAGGTGTTTGGGAAGAGTAATTGTCTTCTGCTTCATTGACGACACCCGACATTTAAATATTGGCTACCTGAGTAAGTAATGTCACGTTCCCAAATGAGAGCAAGGTAAACGACAGCGGAATTATCACACATACTAACGAGCATAAAATAAATACAGTCCTATAATAATTAAATTTTATAGAAATGAGCTTTAATTTAATATATCCAAAAATTTAAAGCTTCAAAATGCTTTCTTATTGAAATCAGATGTATTTGATTTAAACATATTTCATTGAACAATTTCAATGGAATTGGGCACCAGTTTTCCAACTTATATCACGCCCTTGCCCCCATGAGCGTTATAAGTTCCGATCCTATGAGAGTTATAAGTTCCGATCCTATGAGAGTTACAAGTTCCGATCCTATGAGAGTTACAAGTTCCGATCCTATGAGAGTTATAAGTTCCGATCCTATGAGAGTTACAATTTCCGATTCTATGAGAGTTACAAGTTCCGATCCTATGAGAGTTACAAGTTCCGATCCTATGAGAGTTACAAGTTCCGATCCTATGAGAGTTATAAGTTCCGATCCTATGAGAGTTACAAGTTCCGATCCTATGAGAGTTACAAGTTCCGATCCTATGAGAGTTACAAGTTCCGATCCTATGAGAGTTACAAGTTCCGATTCTATGAGAGTTACAAGTTCCGATCCTATGAGAGTTACAAGTTCCGATCCTATGAGAGTTACAAGTTCCGATCCTATGAGAGTTATAAGTTCCGATCATATACGATACACTACAATACAAGTGTATCGTATAGGATAGTAGAGGAATGACAATTACAAGGCTATGATAACCAAGAGCTTCCTGGTTTTGGTTGATTAATCAACGAATAAAACAAGTTTAAAGAAACAAAGTGTACGTAACCCCTGTTAATAATAATAATTCATGTAAATACTTTGGTTTGTAGCATTAAGTAGTATCTTGAAAATGATGATCAAATAATTTGCAGGTTTTGATGCTGAAATTTTGCTAAGGAGCCGATGCTAACACTGACGCCTAGGTCACCGTTACAATAAACGTAACCATAACAATTTTCATATCAGTGTTTCCACACTTGTTTCCGTATCAAATTCATTTGATATGTTTTTATGGCTACTGTACTGAATAAATTGAATAAAGTTTATATCAAACGTAACTATAAATAAAGAATGTCAAATGTTAATATTTTTTTATTTATCTATTTATTTATTTATTTATTCCTTTTTTTGTTGTTGTTGTTGCTGATGATGATTGTGCATAAATATTGTTATTTCAACTGAGGAGGTCAAATTGAGATAATAATAATTTTTTTCAAGCACATGGAAAGATTTGCACTATGTTGTCTTTGCAGACCTATGGTACTCCCAAAACAATTATCTCTAGCCAATCATGTACGAGGAAGTTATTTTCCTACTTTAACATGTGGAGAAATTTGTGTTGATATTAGTATTTATTCAGAATAAGCTTTTCCTACACACGTTTATATATACACACACATTTATCTCAAAACGTAACAGTAATAGAATATATCCAAGACATTCTATGTGGAGAAATCTTTACTCTGATTTAAGGGGAATCAATTTTTCTCTCACTTTCCTGAACCTTCAAAAATAAAATTTTCCATTCAGTGAGAAATCTCCTGACAAATCTTTACAAGGAAAATAAGTTCAATCGTCTGACTGGAATTCCCGTTACGTTAGTTTCGAAATAATTGAAATTTGTCGCAAGTTTGAAGTAAAACAAAAATGTCATTTTTACGGAATCAAAAAAAGTCTAGGGTGTCTCCGAAAAGTCATTTATTGCGAATTTTTTTCCATCCTGGGAATGTTGAGAAAATAACATTCCTCAAAATTAGCCACCATTACAGTATCAATAGCATTCAATTTACCATTGATTATAATGAATAAGCTCCGTGTTGATTATCACGCACAAATATTTTAGTGAAAATAAAAATGCTTCCATTTAAAATTGCCAATAACAGAGAGATAATGAAAAAATGATGAAATTAAATAACATTTACTAGTTTTTCAATTAAGCGTCAACTACATGGGTAATATATGTATATCCGGTTAATTGTGAAATGCCTCCACTGAACTGAATAATATATCTCATTATCTTTTAACTAAATAATATCTACTGTTAACTTATATATACAGTTTACTATATACTACATCCAATTAACTAATATTTCGCGTGTACTATAATACATTTCCCATTAACTTATATCTCCTATGTTTTTCCCTATAACTGCTTAAATCTCCTATTAACTGTATGAACCATAAACTGTATATTACAATCCGATAACTTATATCCTCCATTAACTCTATTCTATATCACATTAACTAATATTCCCGTTAACTTTGTATCATTTCCCACTAATAGTATGATTCATTAACTGTACATTATCTCCCATAAATTTCTATCCCCCGTTAATTCTATCATTTCCCATTAATTGTTCGATCAATTAACTCTATACTATTTCCCATTAACTTTATACTCCAATTAATTTATATCCCCATTGTTTCTATATTACCTCCCATTAACTGTATGATTCATTAACTGTACATTATCCCCCATTTTACCTCCCATTAACTGTATGATTCATTAACTGTACATTATCCCCCATTAACTTATATCCCCTGTTAGCTCTATATTACCTCCCATTAATTGTATGATTCATTAACTGTACATTATCCCCCATTAATTTATATCCCCATTGTTTCTATATTACCTCCCATTAACTGTATGATTCATTAACTGTACATTATCTCCCATTAATTTATATCCCCCGTTAATTCTATCATTTCCCATTAATTGTTCGATCAATTAACTCTATACTATTTCCCATTAACTTTATACTCCAATTAATTTATATCCCCATTGTTTCTATATTACCTCCCATTAACTGTATGATCCATTAACTGTACATTATCTCCCATAGATTTATATCCCCCGCTAATTCTATCATTTCCCATTAATTGTTCGATCGATTAACTCTATACTATTTCCCATTAACTTTATACTCCAATTAATTTATATTCCCATTAATTCTATATTACCTCCCATTAACTGTATGATTCATTAACTGTACATTATCCCCCATTAATTTATATCCCCATTGTTTCTATATTACCTCCCATTAACTGTATGATCCATTAACTGTATATATCCCATTAGTTGTATTTGTCCGAACATTTTTGTTTTCATGTATAAATCGCATCCACGCAAGTCAGTTCTACCCCAAAGTAAATTGACCAAATGATAAATTTCAATAAATTGCATGATTTAAATCAAATTGAAATGGCATAAGTTGATTAATTGAATGGAGAATATTTGTATTTATGACAGTGAATTTTCAAGGGAAAATCTAATAAATTGTAATGATTCTTACATGTATATTAAAAACGTATCAGTGATATATATATTGTGCACTGACCTCCATTGTTCGATAACGGTGACCCTTGTATGACACAGAACAGACAAGAAAATACTGCCAGCAGCATGCCGAAACCTCCACACCCGTCCATGGTCAGTTCCGAAAGTGACCACACTATTCCAGCATCGACTCATGGGTTGCGCGTAGCCAATCAGAGAACGATAAATCTTCCTTCAATATCGAGATTTTACATGTACCCGTTCAAATTAATATGCACACAGGTGTATCAGTCGGTGTTCGTTTTCAATGTTAAGCTCAATACTAGCGTCAACACTTCAATGAATTTGTGGCCCATCAATAACAAACATGTATAGGTGCTTAATTAACACGTTATATATTGTTGTAAATATTTTGAGTAACTTCCAAAACCGATTTAATTCATTCTCATTCACAATTAGTATAAACGTATTTATTGTTTTATTTACAAGAAAAAAACCACATATTGATCGTAGAAAATACTCAAGAAGGTCAAAAGTTCAACAAAAATTCAAAAGAAAATAATTCTGAGGAATAGATACATCCCTGGTGACTTGTCCGATTTTGGCCTGAAAAATATACACGTAATTAGATAAATTTACTATGGTAAAGAAACGTCTAATTAAAAAAAAACGAAAAAAAAGTAGGAAAGAAAAAAGACTAAATACAGTTTTAAAAGGTGAAAATCGTGACCGAAATTCATTATTTGACAAAATGACCAAAACAGGCATTGTGTATTTGAAAACTAAATATACGCCCAGGGCATATTGGTATATACCCAGGTACCCAGCCACACAAGTATTAGTATCACACCTCGGAAACGATAAGAGCAAAGATTGATTATTTAGATACAAAGTGTCCATTTAAGTGATTGAACAAACAAATATATATAGTCTGGCCTTTTCGACCTGTCGTTGTTGTTTGCTCGAGTGGTTGGTTATTCCGTGTCGAAGTGCTTATTTACAAAGAAGACGATGAACACTTAGCATAGCTAAGGGTACACGAGATTAAGATGTTTAAGTTCGTTTACATATTTTATTTTTTATCGTTTATTCATTTATTTTTGATACGGCTCAAACAATCATCATACTCCAATACTATTTATATTCAATTCTGATATTGACAAAAAGTTCAGGTTTACCTGACCTTTTGTTAAATTAATTAAGAAATCCAAACATATCGCTCATGGTTTGTTTATATTTCACTAGACTTTTTTCCAGTCCAGACTACAATCCTAGAGTATAACTGGTCAGTGGGAGCTAGCTTCCTTCTAATACATGGGTATGATTCCTGTCATCGATATAAAAGTACGGTTCATTCTATGTTGGAATGTAATAATTTTATTTCTGTTAAGGTTTATTATTGTTTTCTCTCTTTTTAATTCTGCCTGCTGGGACAATATTTGGGCATGTCAAATAAACCCATATGTGCAAAGTCTGTTTTCGAATGTATTAGATGCTCATTTATATTCAAATAATATGTATATATATATATTATATATATGTTTTTTTTTTTTTTTTTTTTTGGGGGGGGTGACATGACCAAGATCCCACGAATGCTTGCAAGAAATAAGGATAATTTTGGCAAGTATTTACTTCGGTTTGTAGCAATGTGTAAACAGTTGTATATTAATATAAAGACAGTTTTGCGCCTGTAGAATCCCTAAAAGTTGAGACCCCATTCAGACCATTTCATTCCAAAAACGCTTGTCTTTGTATTGTCTGCTTCCCTGTAAAGACTACTTCAATACAAGACCATCTCACTGTAAGACAACCTCGTTATCAAGACCATCTCACTTTAAGACAACCTCGTTATCAAGACCATCTCACTGTAAGACAACCTCGTTATCAAGACCATCTCACTTTAAGACAACCTCGTTATCAAGACAATCACACTGTAGGACAACCTCGTTATCAAGACCACCTCACTGTAAGACAACCTCGTTATCAAGACCATCTCACTGTAAGACAACCTCGTTATCAAGACCATCTCACTTTAAGACAACCTCGTTATCAAGACCATCTCAATGTAAGACAACCTCGTTATCAAGACCATCTCACTGTAAGACAACCTCGTTATCAAGACAATCACACTGTAGGACAACCTCGTTATCAAGACCACCTCACTGTAAGACAACCTCGTTATCAAGACCATCTCACTGTAAGACAACCTCGTTATCAAGACCATCTCACTGTAAGACAACCTCGTTATCAAGACCATCTCACTGTAAGACAACCTCGTTATCAAGACCATCTCACTGTAAGACAACCTCGTTATCAAGACAATCACACTGTAGGACAACCTCGTTATCAAGACCACCTCACTGTAAGACAACCTCGTTATCAAGACCATCTCACTGTAAGACAACCTCGTTATCAAGACCATCTCACTTTAAGACAACCTCGTTATCAAGACCATCTCAATGTAAGACAACCTCGTTATCAAGACCACCTCAATGCAAGACCAGATTACAACGAATCTTTGGCCAGCCACTAATTTACCTGGTTTGTATTCCACACTGTCTCGATGTCGAGCGTATCATACAGATATGACAATAGCTTGTTAGGAGATCTTCCCACCAAACTCGACGAAGAAGTTGTTATCCAGAAACTCGATCACATTTATGATTTCGTTCTTCGTGCATTTTTTCTGTGATTTGGACGAAATGCGCTTAGTATAGTTTACAAACATGTATTGATATCGCAGTTCACCTTTCTTGAGACAGAAAACCCTCAGGACAAGGGAACGAAGGCGTTCTTTCAATTCAATATTGGGTGTGGTAGTGTACAGAGTTGAAAAATAAAATTTTCTCGAAGAAATACGTTTATAAGAAGGCGTTCACACAAACACCAGTGTATAGTGGCCTGGTTGATGTCAACCCAAATTTCTTATAAGGAAAATCTGCATGCACATTATATACGTTTACATCGTTTATACACCTATTTTTCTCTCCTTATAAGGAATATAACTCCTGAAATATATCTACAAATGTATCGGAACACAGGCATGCATACAAAGCTTTAAAACTTGGGTCAGAATATAAATATAAGGAATAACTGAACAACAGCACAGTAATGAAAACGTACCCAAGAAAAACAAAATCAGAAATTAAAATGACGATAAAGACAATCTAGAAGAAATCGAATCAGAAATTAAAATGACGATAAAGACAATCTAGAAGAAATCGAATCAGAAATTAAAATGACGATAAAGACAATCTAGAAGAAATCGAATCAGAAATTAAAATGACGATAAAGACAATCTAGAAGAAATCGAATCAGAAATTAAAATGACGATAAAGACAATCTAGAAGAAATCGAATCAGAAATTAAAATGACGATAAAGACAATCTAGAAGAAATCGAATCAGAAATTAAAATGACGATAAAGACAATCTAGAAGAAATCGAATCAGAAATTAAAATGACGATTAAGACAATCTAGAAGAAATCGAATCAGAAAAGATTTTTGTAATGACAATTGTTTTCTTTCTTTTGTTACCTGCCCAGAAAAAAAAACACATGATTTAAGATTTATGGGTTTTTTTATTGTTTAACGTCATATCAACTACTATGCTCATAACAAAATGGCTTCTTAATGTGAGTGAATCACGTGCGAGTGGTTGGGGACTTATTCGTGTAAGTCTCCTTGTGATAGTATGGAACTGAAACTGACTTTACAGTGCTACCACACTGAAGTGCACTGCCGAATGCCGAATAGTTTGTCCAAATGGATTTATTTGTCCTCATTGGCATTGAACCTAGATTAGATATCATCAACTGCATTTTATATTTCTTCTTGGTAAGTTTAGTTTATAGCAGTTTGCCTGACTTATCTGTGTACATCTTAGAAAGAAATGGCAGAAATTTGGAGAGATCACTGATTACAAACTGAGCAAGCAATAAACTGTTGTTTCCATCATGTTCTGGAGGGAACATTCTATATAATTATGTAATATAAAATGATGCTTGATCCTTTTAGTACACCAAACTAAGGTCACTTTAATTGACTGAGATTTACATATTAAGTGTCGTCGATAAAACAGAAAATACTCATCAGGCAGGAACACCTGATCGTACTCTACTTTCTGTTGGGTCTCAGCGTTTTATATTTCCTTTGTTCATATCTAGGTCAGGTTTAAAGGAATGTTATGCTGAATTTTCACTTTGTTGACATCTTAACATGTTGAAACAATCCCATTTTGTTCTCTTACTCTTTCTGGACGTCCACTGGTATTGATTTATCTTAATTATCTCAGGTGTTAATGGTTCATATGTGACAACATACAGTGTATTGATGAACATTAAAGGCTCCCTTTCTTCAACGGCAGTTAAATCTTGCATAAAGGTAAGTTTCGGTTACATGATAGGCAGTGCTACATTGAATACATTAACTAGAACGAGTTTTTTTTTCGTGTTACAATCAGTTACGTGTTATTTGTTGTTATCCCGGGTTCGTTTTTTTCTATTCATACATCGTTGATCAAGTGAATGAAGGGTGTTTTTACAGTACTAACATACTGTCATAACTAACTTGGAGACGGCAAAAAGTTCACCCCATCAGGTCACACCATACTGAGAACACACACTAGCTATTATCACTTACTCAATTAAAACTAAGGAAAACAATAAGAATCAATTTCGTGTTCTGTCATTCCTAAAGTACTAAACCAGTATAGCATGCCTTACTTGTACAGGTATTAGATCAAAACAAAGATTTCTCAGATATTACTAACTACACTTTTGTCAGGTTTTCAAAACAATCTGTCTGTACTATCACATAATGAGGAAAACTGGGAAGGCCGGCTGCACTGGATGTTCACTGCTTAAAATAAAATAAAAATTAAAAATAAAAAAAAAATATTGGAAGTCTGCATGGTTGACAAAGACGATGTTCAAGCAACCACGGAGTGCTATGACCTGTCGTTAAACTTAATGTTAATGAACACGATGGATGTTGTAGTATCAGCAAACGCCTTGATGTGAGAAAATTTGTCAGATTTTCAACATAACATTGTTGCAGTCAGTAACACGAACCAGGGATGAAATGTAAGAAAAGCTACTATTATCAAAGACAAACCTAGTATATTTAAACTAATAAAACTTTTCAATGTAAAATTCACATAAGAAATTACAATATTGTCTAAACATATCAAGGTTGCTTACGTTTAAAGTGATCAATTGAGCCAAAGTTTGCTCTCTCGGGGTCTGTAATCATGTGCTTGTTTATTATCTATGAATGTTTCATGTTGTTATTACCTGTATCCGATGAGTCAATTAACTTAAGATAATAAAGAACTTGAACATACTAAGCTGGGTGGTATATCAGTTAACAACTTTGTGTGGATACCGAAACAAATTTAAATAACGTGAAATCAGCACTACCTAAAAGTGAGCAGGATTTTAAACAGTATAGATGTTTGCTAAGTGCGTTTTTCATTGTGAAGATTGAAACCAGAATGATGCTACAATGGTACAGTGTGCTTGGTCGCTGCCATCTCAAGTCATCATCACATATTTACCACTCCATGGTATTTCCACTATATAACCCTAACAACTGTAGTTGCGCAATATCACTCTATAACTGCCAGCTGGCGTATGAATTTAACAGTAATGGAAACGAATAAACAATATTACCTTTTGTAGATGACAATTGAATTAAACATTGAAATATGTATTATCCCTTTGTTCACGCGTATTAAACTTTGTTAGTACATTGAATATTTTTGATGTGTATTCTTTTATCCAGCGCACTATTTTTTACGCGGAAGCACACGGTAAGTCTGCTGGCAGGTCTCTATACAATTTTGTTGGGAGATTTTTATTTTTATTTAATTAAGCGTAATTGGATCATAAATCACAGGTGACAAATATAAGCGCGCTTCATTAAATTTGCCTTTGTCCTGTTGGCATGCATAAGCCCATGAATGCCTATTGAAAGTAGTTCAATGCATAATTGGCAGAATTTATCAAGTAAGAGAGTCACAGTCTTAATTCTAGTTTTATCATCTTGTTGTTTTCAGTCAAATAGAAGGAGCGGCAAAGTCAGTTTATGTATTTCGTCATTTATTTCCTTTAGTTTATTTCAGGCCTGCAATTGCCGCCTTTCGTCTTTTCAGCAGACTTGAAAAAATAAGAAAGTTAGTAGAATGGGGAAAGCATTTGGTAAAACGTGACCTCTGTGGCGGTGTTAACATGCCCACTCTTCCTCGACATTACACAGAGATATTCTAATCAAGCGAATTCCCCACACGGGACACCATAATAAGTCCTGTCCGACGGACTGAATGTTAGTGGGTAGTATCGTTCTCGCGGTATAATTTATTATTATCGTGCCCGTACGTAGGCCATCACTCCATAGCTTTCTACTGGTCTGGTCATTTCTCTCAATAAAAGTCCTTTCTTCAATAAAACCACACAGGTCCTGTCATTATGAATCTTCTCCAAATCACGTCATTTAAGAATATCGCATTATAAAGTGTGAGATTAAAAGGGTGTAGAGGGGAAAATATTGCGCAATTGAAAAAAAAAACAAACATTTTTATGACGAAGTAAGTTCTTTTTCCATGTTCGAAGATGATGCTGGTTTGAAAGAGAGAACGAAATGAATAAGGTAAAGCGGGCCAGAAGAGGAGTGTCTCTTTGGTTGAGGGCACAGTGCCTTTTTAATTAAAAGTTGCGATATATGTGAAATGGGGAGAGCAGTTTGAATGTGTTTGTTGAAAGCAGAAAATACTCATTTGATGCATTGTAATTGTAGCGAATATTGAGCACAACCATATTCACGGTGTGTGCTAGCTATTTTACTGGAACAAACGGTGTGGGATAGGGCACCGAAAAGGAGACCCCAGACCTCCAGAGTCTCAGTGTGTATCGGTTGATAGGATGATCAGTAGCAATCCACCCTGATTCAGTTAGCTTTCTCAGATGATAATCTAATATTCATATGCACGTTTTATTCAACAATTCAGCACAGACAGTGATCACCTCAACAGCTAATAAGTAATCCCTCTAGGTTTAGTATAGATTTTATCGAATCTTTGCCGCCCATATGCTTTGAAGAGTATAAACACGTCATGATTTACTTGTGTACGTTGACATGTCCCATTTCGTCGATTTACATCGTAAACGCAATTGAGATTCATGTCAAAAACATACAAGAAATCACATGTTTATATGAGAAAGTTGATATTGGGAAAAGGTCGAAGGGGTTTAGTGTATACGGGAAGAGCGATTTAGAAGAAGAAAACCCAAATCGTTCGCAGTTATTCCCTTTTGTGGGCAATAAATTAAAATGTATTTCTAATAATAAAAAAATACACACGTTTTATCATATCACATGGTTACAATTGTTTCTCATCACACAAAACGTTATTTTGTTGTTACTTGTCTGGAAATGTCAACAGAGACAGATTAAACAGATTGTTGAAACTGATTACAACTGCTTCAGACATCCAGATAAATATATTTTATCGAGGTGTTAGTTATTGTTTCTGTACACTACTACATATAGTAAGCTTTGTTTTATGTAATTTCCTTAGTGACAAAATATAGAAGGCTCGACTAAGTACATACTCCAACAGTAAGACGTTATCTTGCAAAATTCTGTCAACCATAACGACCATCAATACAAACAAGGCAGTAAAATGAGTAAGTATATCGTTGTTAACGTAGTTATACTGTATCATGTTTCACGTCATCCATTATTTCAAGATACATGTACTTAACGACTTTAAAATTTGTCCAATTGTTATCTAACCCACTGACGAGAATTTACACCGTGTAATGTATAATTAATGTATATATGTATTAAAAAGACATCAGAAGTGACATTGGAATACTTACCGACGACATAGGTCATAGTGAATAGTTGCTAATATTCGCGAGCGTTTTCATTTCGGTGAATTAGCAAATGCATTAAATCTCGCGATATTAACCTTCTCGTAATTTTTTTCTTCAGTCGTGGACATATAGATCTACGTTTCACAAGTCGCCCTCCCATCAGACCAAAATATACAAGTAATTGTTTAACCCCCTAACTTCCGACATTTTTACTGATTGTGACGTCGGGAAAACCGTCATATCTTCTTTATTTCTTTTTTCGCGTGGAACTAGAGAACATGCTTAACAACTTGTGTTCGAAGTAAATATTGATCTGGTAAATATGTCGTGCGCTTTTTGCGATTTGAAAATACAAGGCAATTTTACCCGAACATCTTGGATTGATGACGTCGTGCGCACGGTGTACGTAAATGTCTATTCGCGGGTCCCGTTTGTGAGGCACATAATTATATGTTCATATAGAACGAGATATTTCACTCGAATTTCAATACATTAATATCTAATATCCAAAATGCGTCTGTGTTGATAAAGAAGCTGTTGAAATTTACGTTTTATAAACATGTCTCTATTTACGATCGTTGCCGAATCAAAGTCGGAAATCCTTTAGACGTTTCCGTGAGATGAAACATTTACAATAAATCAGGTAGCAGTAGGTTTAGATACCATTGGTCACACCATGTTAAAAAAAACCACAGAAAATACAGTTGTTTACCCTCTCTCTTTAATTTTCCGTTCATCTCTAGCCACTGGATCCTTCAACATGCTGAAGTGATGCCATATTGTTAAAAAAAATGACAAGTATAGTCCTTCAAAATATTGCTCTGTTTAGTACTATTGGTAAAGGTTTTGAAAGTCTAGTTGTTAAATTTTACATGAACATCTTTTAGAAAATTCATTCACAAATTTCAGTCAGGTTTTCAACCAAGACATTCCCCTGTATATCAGCGAATTCAATCTATCATCATATGTATAAATGATATACGAAAAGAAATAATTTCGCTGAAAACAAATACTTTTTTTTCAGTTTCCTATTATATTTTCTGGTGGTTGACTAAACTGTTAATTCTGTTATACAAAGCTTTTCTGATGTAATAAAATTTGGGCAGACCAAAATAGAATTGCTAATCTCGACAACATGAAATATTCGAAAATGAACTAGTAACCATGGCAACAACCATAAATTAGTACATTTCTGGCATATACATATCATAAGGTTATTCCAGAAGTTCACAAAAATCTGAAATTTGAAAACAAAAGATAATAATTGAAATAATAAGTCAAATTATCAAAGCTTATAAATAAAGTTAGATAAGATCTTTGTCCCTTTTTAACGCCCTCTCCCCCATCCATACAATGTAGTTATTGAGGGCAAATGCCATAATTATTTTCCTCTGCTTCGCCTTCTTGTGCTCCAGCCATTTTATTTTGAAAACAAATGCTGTGTCACACCTTACGGGGGACAAATTCATGTGATCCGGAAGAGTACTTTTTTAGTAAACGTCTTCTGCTTCATCGACGACACCTGCCATGTAAACCTTGACCAATGCAAGTAAGTAATGCCACGTTCTCAAATGAGAACAAAGTATACAACAACGGAACCAACAGGCAAACTAACGAGCGTTAAACACGTCAAGCTCATGTCGCACAAAGAAATAGAATATTCCTCAATGAGATCACTATGGCAACGATAAAATTTCCCCGTAATTTCCATCAACCTGCATCATTTGAAAACCTATTTTATGAGTTTGTCCGTCAGTTCACGACTTCTTGCACGGGAATCGTGACAATGGAAACAGGCAAAGTCCAAAATAGGAAGCCCTGATTTAGGGGATTAATATGCAATGCGCATGTTTATCGATTTATCATTCAGTGTCAATACGTGACCAATGACTCGTCACGTGTATGACACAGTTTAGATTAAAAAGTGCTCAACAGTTCGTTTTTTTAAACAAATCTTCAAATTTTCACTTAGATATACATCAATCAGTTCTAACACATGTATTGTTTCGGAACTCCTCTAACATGTGTATAACCTCTATGGAGATCCAACTTCTTTTATGTGTATTTACAAATTATTTATGGAAATAAGAACATCGTGGGTATTGATGAATACCCGTAAATCACTTGTTAATATCCCACAATGAAATTGAATTATGTATATTTGTAAATCGATTAATGCATATCCATAGTTAGTGATTTTTAGGCTAAACGTACTCAGTACGAAAAGCCTATTGCGACGGCCTTACAGACAAAATTTACCGATCCTGGCCTTCTCATTGGCTGAAATATCGAAAAGAGTTAGAGCACCCTAGCGGCAATTTTCTGCATAAATAATGCCGCGATCTTTCAAAATCGCTATTTTAAAAGCATCCACAATTAGTTTATTTTTTAAATAACAATACGATAACTATATATTTCAGAAAAGAAGCACAGTGTGGTTAAACTATTGATAAATTTTGAACAATATATTTTACGGAATTTGCTCACGGACATTCCCGACCTCTGCTGCTGAAGAAGATCGAGCTGACATGATTCTTATCGCCTGCTGTGAATATTCCTAGAAAACAACCATATTTACCGTAAGTAACCAAAAAACGGTTCCTTGTATCTTCAAAGTTTATTGTAACTGCATTACTTGATTTACAGTGTATTAATTGTATGGCGGAGCTTATGAATCATTCTCAACATGACGTAAGCGTACAGAATACTGTACGTGCGAGTTGGCGCCATGATAAGAAACTAGTCTGGAGGCTTGGTTTGAATTATCAAATAACAGAACTTATAAACAAACAAAACTTACAAACAGGACTCCAATTTTGCTTTAATCCTTGTCGTTGTGGCAAGATCGTCTTAATATATAACATCACTTTACCTCATTGGACGTCACAAAATTGGACTGTTCGTCCCACGCGCACACCCGCCGATATGACACTTTTTCAGGTTTTTCACACAAACCGCCATGACACTTTTCAAGTTTTTGAAGATAAAAAGTTTGCGCTTCGTAGGCAAGGTCCATTTGGTGCTCATGATTTATGAATAATATATTTTTAATACTGTACTGATCATGATGTTGACTTTGTTGTCTTTTAGTTTTATTTGGTGAAGGTTGATTGTGCTGCTTTCTCAAGGTTTGTTAATGTGTATCAGAGTTCCTTGAAATGAAAATATTCCTTCAAACAAAGCGCGTATAAAAAAACCAAACATATTAATGTTTATAATTATCAATTAACTAGAACGAAATATTTCCATAACATAGTTATTCATTTTGCGTGTCATGGTGACATTATCTAATGCATTGGAGATCAGAAATAGTAGTAGCTATAGTGAAAATATTATAGATTTTGTATATCTATGAAAGTCTGGTTTAACCTCATAGAACTGTGTCGTTATAGATATATTTACTGGAAGAAAAGTCTAACCATGATACTTCAAGGAAGATAGGCATGTAAATACATTTGATGTAATTACTTACACTTTTATCTATCTGAAATGCTGTGTAGACCTTATCTAGTTTCCTCAACTACAAATATAATTATGATAAGTAAGGACTATTACTTTGCAATACATTTAAAATAAAGAAGTAGGTATAAAGTCCTTTCGATTTGTCTAAATCCTCATATTGATAGGATAGTAATTGCAACATCTTGGGTATTTCAAAGGTTTTATTCTGTCAACTTCATTATAGAGCTATTTATCATGTGGCTTGTTGGCGATAAATATATGGTTGTGTATTTTGTTATTTTTTTAACCTATTTTGTCGTCAAATTTGAAATAACAATTAAAGAAGATATAAAATCACTAAAAATTAAGAAAAATAGCCTCTGGTTCTCTTATTTTAGTAATGCTTGCATTCCAAAGTGTAGGAGTATGGGGAAAGCAGGGCCTTCATAATATGTTATATATAGTTTTACTTGACCTTATCGAACAAAGAAACTATGCGAAACCAGTCATCTGATGTGATCTTTCCGAATACCATCTCGCGGTTTTCATTGTTTACAAATTCATTTGCAACATCAACTGAATTAATAAATGCAGTCGCCTCGTTGTGGACATGAAGTAGCATGCAGTTGTTCAGACGTTGTTGTGTCATTGTTGATCGCAGATAGGTTTTGATTCTGCGCAATGCTGATGCTGACCGTTCACTCACAGCATTGGTTGCTGGTATCAAAAGTAACAATTTCAGAAGTTTTATCGTGCCTAGTAATGATTTGCAATTTAAACTTACTATTGTCATCATCACAATTTGAACAATTTTACAAAAAAATGGTTGAAAACAAAGTTTTACTTGTATTTTAGCTTTTAAATTTGCACCCAAACAATGCTAAAATCCGCCAGCTTAAGGGGCTTCGCCCCCTGGTCACCCACTTTGCCCTGTACCCAGTGGGGGGCCTAAAGGTGCCCTCCAGACCCCCTGCCTTAATTATGTATGTTAGCCTCTCAGTACTTTCAGTACTTTGATTTCTACTTCGGCTTGCCACACATTTTAGCACTTTATGTTCCTTTGATGTGTTCGCTTTTCTAGTCGTTTTTATGAGTTCTTCCATATACGTATATCGGAGGTTAAATTTTCCGTGTTGTATTTAGACAAAAAATGTCATATCAATGTGACGTTATTTGGCACTTTGTCACTAGTTACAATGTACTTATACATTTACGTTGTATCTACACAAAGCTATAGAACAGGAACCTGTGGTGGAAAAACAGCATCCCTTTTCAAATAAAACGTTTTCATCTTTATTTGATGGATTTTTCTTTTCTTTTCTGGGCTTAACGCCTTGTTCCAGTAATAACCGAGCCTAGGACACTTAGATGGATATAAACTCAGTTGTGGTCTATATATTAGGGTCATTATATAACAGGATCCGGAAGTCATCATGAAATGAGTCACATGACTGTCACATGGTTTGAAAGTCTTGTGACTTCTTGAGAACATCACACAAACAACTGAACGTTAAGCAGATATCAAATTACAGAAGCGATAAAAACCGATAACTTCTCAGCTATCAATCCAGCTTGAAAGACAGGTAATTATAACAGCTAGCATACAATCGGTCAAAAGCGAACAACTCACCTGTAAGATATGCGACAGTGGACTTGTTGTGGATGATTGTTTCAACACGGATTTCATGCTTCACCTGTGTTTACGAATCGGGGTGGTCCAGCTGAAAAAACGTACTTTCCCATTTTGTTGAAAAGTGATAAGATGTAGGGAAAACATGTATTCCTAGTCAATAAATACAACTATGGCAAGACATGTTTATACTTTACCACTATCGTGCGTCCTTTGTATATCCATAGGATCACTTTTAGAAGAATGTCTCGTATGATTTTTATCTTGTTTGGCTAATAAGTTAACCATTTTCCGAAAGCAAATAAAAGCATAATAAAAGTAAAAATGGATGAAGTTATTTAAATCATATGTAATATTTACAGAATTACAGATGAATAAGAATTGAAAATTTAATGTCTTTAATGTCTAGCTGCAATATAACACTAGAGCAGGGGTGTGGGAAAATATCTTAAGGCACAGGACTAGTGGACAGAAAAATTTACTCCTCCAGATTGGAAATTTACTCATCCAAATTCAGCCATGAAATGGCAAATTAATCAGCGTGGATGTGACATGTGACTTTTTTTTCTATTTTCATTTTAAGTTTTAGTGAAAAAAACTATGCAGTGATTGCTGCTTTACGTCAGACATTGTGTGCGACTTAGGCCTAGCCGTAGTGTTTGTTTATATAATACTGACTAGGTGCTGCTAAATACAGACCGGTACATGTTGGTACCGCCCGAGAGCACCTGACATTAGTATGACCGCGGAAAAATGACTAAGGTATTCTGAATGCTATATTTGACGTCATTGGAGTTCCGGTGTAATCAAAAGTTAGAGCGCAGACTGGAATATTTTGTTTTCTAAGTACCATTAACACGTCCTACGGATGACTGACAAAAATAAATCTGGTTGTCCTAGACAATTTTCATTCGTCCATGACGATCGGACGAGTGCTTTTCCGAACCCCTGCACTAGAGAGAACTTCTCTTTAGCTCGATTGGTAGAGCGTCAGACTAGTAAGCCAGGGGTCCCGCGTTCAATTCCTAGCAGAGGCACTGAGATGAAAAATGACCTGTTACATTTGCTCCCATGTAGGGACCAGGGAATAGTACTTAGCCATGCCCCACCAGCATCGCTGTAACCCATGAAAACTTGAGGAGGAGTTATTTCTTGGAGGGGGAGTACGTAACCCTGGTAAAATACTAAACACAACATACCACTCGGCTAGGGAGAACTTCTCTTTATCTTGATTGGTTGAGCGTCAGACTAGTAAGCCTGGGGTCTCGGATTCGATTCCTAGCGGAGGCATTGGAATATATAATGACCTCTGTTACACAATAGAGATGTAAGAACTACATCAACTTAAGGAAGTCAGAAGTTTGTATCGCACAATGACATTTTGCACCTTCATCAGACAATTCACACCAAATTGAAAATTCAGAAATGATATTTCACCACCAATGAAAATACATGTTTGCCTAGGAAATTGTTATATTAACTAATATCGGTTAAAAGAATGTTTAAGAAACTAACATATTTTGATAGATATTAGATATAGTAATTTTAGTAGTTAAAATTGAATACTCAATTTTAATAGTAAAGTTTTTCACATATTGTTATATATTTGCAGATTTTTTTTCTGTTTGGCTTTTTGTTTGATAACAAATATTGTAAAAAATAAATGTAAATACTTTGATCATTAATGGAATCTTTATGCTTGAATTTGTTCAGTGCATTGATGATATACCTGTTGATGTCAAATTATTTCAGGTTGTTTGTGAGAGATAACTAAACATTCAGCCATTAATACATGCAAAGTCTTGTGCCTGTTCAATACAAAATAAAGCACTATGGGGACCACGCGTATATATCCTTGTAAGTTTAAATGGAATGTCATTTCTGAAGAAGTACATGGTAAATGTGGAATGACTAACCGATCAATCTCGGTTAGGGATATTTATTTACTTTCATTGTAAACACCATGGGAAACCATGTAAATAGACTTAGCTATACCCATAATAAGACAGATAGGGTGCAAACAGTCTTGTCACTGGGAGGGAAACCTTGTGGTACGGATGGTGCTGGGGGAAGGAGATAGGGTGCAAACAGTCTAGTCACTGGGAGCAAAACCTTGTGGTGCGGATGGTGCTGGGGGAAGGAGATAGGGTGCAAACAGTCTTGTCACTGGGAGCGAAACCTTGTGGTGCGGATGGTGCTGGGGGAAGGAGATAGGGTGCAAATTGTCTAGTCACTGGGAGTGAAACCTTGTGGTACGGATGGTGCAGTGGGAAGGAGATAGGGTGCAAACAGTCTTGTCACTGGCAGGGAAACCTTGTGGTACGGATGGTGCTGGGGGAAGGAGATAGGGTGCAAACAGTCTAGCCACTGGGAGCGAAACCTTGTGGTGCGTATGGTGCTGGGGGAAGGAGATAGGGTGCAAACAATCTTGTCACTGGCAGGGAAACCTTGTGGTACGGATGGTGCTGGGGGAAGGAGATAGGGTGCAAATTGTCTAGTCACTGGGAGTGAAACCTTGTGGTACGGATGGTGCAGTGGGAAGGAGATAGGGTGCAAACAGTCTAGTCACTGCGAGTGAAACCTTGTGGTACGGATGGTGCAGTGGGAAGGAGATAGGGTGCAAACAGTCTAGCCACTGGGAGCGAAACCTTGTGGTGCGTATGGTGCTGGGGGAAGGAGATAGGGTGCAAATTGTCTAGTCACTGGGAGTGAAACCTTGTGGTACAGATGGTGCAGTGGGAAGGAGATAGGGTGCAAACAGTCTTGTCACTGGCAGGGAAACCTTGTGGTACAGATGGTGCAGTGGGAAGGAGATAGGGTGCAAACAGTCTAGCCACTGGGAGTGAAACCTTGTGGTACGGATGGTGCTGGGGAAGGAGATAGGGTGCAAACAGTCTAGTCACTGGGAGTGAAACCTTGTGGTACGGATGGTGCTGGGGGAAGGAGGTGAATGCGAATGAGTTTGAACCTGGTTGGTTTCAAAATGTCAGGATACCCTGGTTTACTAACCTTTTACAAATCAGAGAAAGTCTACCATGATGAGGCAGTATGAGTATTTAGTTAGATTTAAACATCTTTTATTTTAACAAAGTTATTTGCAGGAAAAGTTTGTCCTAGAGTTGAATGGAGTTGCTTATAGAGTAGAACTTAATCTTATTTGTACATGTGTTATAGTTGAAAACAAATCATTTTCTCCAGCGAAAAAAAGTGGTTTTCTTTGAATGAAGAAAATATACATCACAATCAAAGGGGCATGACACAAGTTTCTGAAGGACAGGGGCTTGTGTAGTATTATAGTATTTATACTGAGAGGAAAAGGAAACGCAATTAGGAATTTCCAGATCAAGTACGGGAAATAGAAAAGGGTTTTAGAATGTAATTATGGTGTAACTGGAAGATAGTTGACCACTCTCTCATCAACGAGAATTTCATTTGTGTAGGTTAAGTAAACCTTTTAAAGGTGGGGTTCCAGCTAATGTTAAAATTCCCATAGAAACCACCCACACCTGGATTTCTTTCAAACTTCACATGTTTGTAGTACTATAAAAGGCAATACTAACAACACACTTGATTTTTCATTTTCCACATTAGAAAGGCCCAAAGGGCCCGCAAAATCAGAAAAGTGACGACATGTAAAAACATGCAACCACAACATGTTTTCATGCAATCTGTTTCATCAATTCTTGTTTTTTTCTCTTCTTGAAACATAATTCATGATAAATATATGAAATCTGTACTGTTTTCTTGATGCAAGGAATGTTTAAGAGGCGGAAATAGTGATTTTTCGCAGTTTTGAAAACCATGATGTCGCCAAAAATGTCAAAATTTTCCATGTTAAAAATTTTGTTCACCATATAATTTAAATAAAAATTAGCTCAAATATGTGTTACACCACCAGGTAAAATTTGAAAAGAATCGCATTACTACTGCCTGTCTGAATGCTATCCTTGGCCGAATTTACAACCCATCTGCTGCCCGTGAAGCCAAAGATCGCCAATTAGCAAACAGAATGTTGGCAAGGCTCTTCTTGAAGAATTTTTTGGCTGGTAGAGTACTCAAAGAGCCCAATTTAAGTCGAAGGGCAAGATCAGAATGGCAGAAATTATGCTGTGCTGATATAGCATTTCCAGAGCTCGATATGGAGTACCTAGAAACTGCAACAAGTGGTGCCTATCGAATCAAACAGGCTTCAGGGTACATTGCAGAACACAAAGTCCAGACTGATGATGGTGGTTTCCAGGTATGGGTGTACCAGCATGCTGTATGGCCTCATCCGAGGACACATACGGTCATGTCACAAATCCCAGACGAAGTACAACGTTTGGATAGCATTCGATACAGACAACAAGAATGACCCTATAACTGGTCAATATTGTCAGTGTCAAGCAGGCAAGCGCACAGTGGGTATGTGCTGCCACATCGCAAGTATACTCTACTATTTTGGTCACCTTTCCCGCCAAACAAGGCAAGACCTTTACAGCCACAGAAAAAAAAATTCAAACAAGCTTTGTTCAACTGAAGCTGCATGTTGTCGTTGACAAACAAATACCAGTAAATTTGAGTACTTTACTTGGCACATGGCTTATCGCATCTTTAATAAGTGACGTTTACTAAAATGTTCGTGAACATATAAAGAATTGATCCTCCGGATAGATCTATGACCATGAAACCCCAAAATATACACCATTTTCCTTTAGGGTGTTCCCAAACCAGGCAGGTTGATGGGTGCAGACCAGATAACTAATCAGTTACACACAGATATTGATAACTTTGCTTATTTTATATTATACATACATCTATTTTAATGTAGCACATTTAATATCTTTCGTGAATACTTTACACTACTGCATTGTAATTGTGTATTACCAGGTGTATGGAATTGTCCATGTCAACATTAATTAATTATGATTATCTCTATTAATTATTACAGGTTCCTGTTTGTTATGTCATATTCACATCCAACCTAATTATTTTCAAGTTAGCATAGATTTTAAGTTATATTGTCCATTTAAATGACTTCAATAATATCTTACCTCACTTTTGTATCTACGCAGTACCTGCTGATTGAGAGGGGATGGGGATGTTCATAATGCTATAAAATCGTTTTCCCGAATTTTGTTTTTTTCAATATTAAGCATGTTTACAGAGGATATGTATAACCTATTTTCAAAATGGTTTCAGTTGGTAAACAAACGTAATGCCATAACGATTTGATGTCTTAAACTGCAAAATTAGCTGCTTTTTCACCCTGAAGTTGACATGTGAGTAAAGTTATCACTATAAATGGAAAATTCTTGATGTTGACGTAGAGAAACAATCATCTTTAACACATCGAACAGTAAGATACTTTCCAAAATGTAGGAAAGATTTACCTTAAAGGCACTTAATGACATGTAGTGTGAAAAAGTGAATTTCAGGCCCTGTGGGCCTTTTGCATATCACAACTGGAAAAAGAAAGACATATTCAGGTATTTTTTAAGGTACTCTAAAATACTGCAAAGTTTCAAAAAAATCGGAGAGTAGGTGGTTTTGGAAACACCACCTTTGACTTTGATTTAAGAGTACCCCACTCAAAATGAAGTGCGTTCTGGACCCATCAATATCGTGTGTGCCCCCCACAAGCTGCTGTAACTGCACAAACTCTTTTGTGCATTGAATTGATTGGGGTATTAACCCTCCACATTGGTATATGATTCTATTCCTCATCCAGCGCCAA
The DNA here is from genome assembly GCF_031769215.1 of Ylistrum balloti. NCBI lineage: Eukaryota > Metazoa > Mollusca > Bivalvia > Pectinida > Pectinidae > Ylistrum > Ylistrum balloti. The sequence goes on from NW_026782487.1 coordinate 110,693, forward strand.
TGCCAACTGAGGGACATTGATTGGAGGATTTGGCCTACATCTTATCCTTCTGTCCAACTCGTCCCATAATGTTCTATTGGGGAGAGGTCAGGGCTGTATGGGGGCCAGTCTAGGGTGGGGATATTGTTTGGTGGGAGATAACCAAGGCAAACCCTCGCTACAATCGACCGGGCGTTGTCCTGCTGAAACGTCCATTGACGCTGCTGTACTAGAGGAACGACATGCGGCGCTAGGACTTGATCTTTATACCGGACGGCCGTGAGATTTCTCTGAATAACGATCAGAGGAGTCTTAATACCATGTGCAATCCCTCCCCATACCATGATCAATCCTCCTCCAAAGCGATCATGCTCTATCACGCAAGCATCTGCACAGCGCTCATGGGTACAGCCATTGCATTCGTGCGTTCAGCCATTGCATTCGTCTGGCATGTCGCTGCGCATTAAGCTGTGGTCCAACATATGGCCGCCGCGGTCTTAGACCGAAGGCACGCAGTTGAGTACGTCTTTGGATCAGTTGGAACATGATGACGCCCAGTTGTGTTCCTTGCTGTTTCCGTGGCCGTCAGAAAGTGATTGCATAGGTGCGAAAGTCGCATTGCCCTATCCTGTCAACGCGTTGTCACACAAGGGCGACTGCTGCGGGGACGGTCTGCAACCCTTCCGGTGGCATGTAGTCTTTGGATGAGATGGCAAAGATTCGATGGCTGGACTCCAAATTGATTAGCGACCTGATTTTGCTGGGTACCTTGCATAAGAAGTGCAATGGCACGACCCCTGCCAACTTCGGACAGTCATGGCATTTTTTTAATGGTGAACTGTTAACTGCTTAAAATGTTGGAAATCAAGACGGATATGTCTGAAGATTCGCACACACAGATTTTGAACCAATCCTCTATACTGGGTTCGAGATATCGTGCTTTTGTCTCTTATTCTTTTGTACAAGCTGCATGCACAGTTTAGTTATGCATCAGTGATTTTACCGTAGGGATCTACCGCAAATGCACACATTTGTCAAGTTTCAAGGGTGTACATCAAGGATTTAATTTACAATATTAAATTTCTGCTAATTGCATTTCTTTTTCCTTTCAGTATATATACCGCGCAAACCCCCTTCTGCTGAAGTTTGTCTACACGCCCAATTCTTAACAATCTCAAAGAAAATGGTACTTTATTTTCTAAATTTAATTGGCAGAAAAATTCTGACAAAAAAATGACTTATTACAGAATCAGGACTTTTTTTGAGTTTTTGTTGTTTTTGGTTTGTTTGTTTTTTTTTTTTAATTTTATTTGAGGAGTCGGTGTGTTTTGTTTTGTTGTCATATTTACGATATCATAAACATAACAGAGATCTCTACTGTAGGTAATAAATCCTCTCTTTTGTCTTATAGTATGGAGGTGGTATTTGTTCTATGTGTTGTGCTTGCACTTGGAATGGCTGAACGACTTCATGCCCCTATGAGGCCAAGTTCCCAAGAATACCTGGAGCGAGAATGGGACATGATCATAAGCAAAGTGAATTATGTTAACACTACCTGGAAGGTAATTAGATACTCTGACCAACTCACACGCTTTCACTTCATCAGACTCCATGTCTGGTAATAAGCCAATCCATATATCTGTAATGCTTATTAGTAGGTTTTTTTTTATTATTTATTGTCAGATCAAGATGTCGTTTAAAAATATTTCTTCATTTACACTTAAACAAGTACTGTTAGCTGTTGATCACAATTACATTTAGATTTCAGAGGTGCAACTGCTTATTTTGAGAAATAGTGTCACTGTTCTGATGTGATTTCAATGGAGAAAGGTATCCAGTGTGTATAAAGAATCAGAAAATTATGTTGTGCTAGAATGTGTAACTGTATGAGGAATGTTTGTTACAAAGTCTGTAATGATGTAGAAGGTTAAGGACTCTATCTAGATCAATATCATTGAAACGTTTTTCATGTTGTCGTAATACTACATTTATTGGGCAGTAATCCCTTTTCTGGCAATACGTATATTCATATTTACTACAATTTTACAAGAAACACCTGGTAAATACATAATCCCCCATCAGAAATAGACATCTTCCTATTTTTAGTACTATGTTATACATTGGTTCCCTTAGTTTACTTTAGAATGAACACAGTAATGAAAAAGCAGTGTAGCTTATTATTTTTATGAAATGTGACATTTTCAGAATATGTAGAAGTTAATATTAAAAATCTGCAGACATGCCAAGGAATTAGGAGTAGATTTTTACTTTCCCTTATTAAGGTTGACCATGTAATAATTGTACTTAGTTAGTATAGACCTATAGTACAATTTATGGTAGTAGGTTTCAACAAATAAGAATTGCTCAACTTGTATTTCCAGGCCGGAGACAATTTCCTCAGGATCATGAAACATGAGCGTAAGGCTTATGCTAAGAAACTCTGTGGTGTCTTGAAAACTCCGTTAAATCTTCAGCTTCCCCAAAGGCCACCTTTATCGGCCACCAGTTTGCCAGAATCTTTTGATGCACGTGACAACTGGTCACACTGTCCGACCATCAAAGAAGTCCGCGACCAAGGAGACTGCGGTTCATGCTGGGTAGGACAAGGGTAGAACATTGTTATGAAATATTGAAACCTCAGATTGAAATTTAAGTCATTAAGTAAATTCACACACTGCATATAGGTAGCACTAAATAAGATCATGCTGCCATTCTGACATGTAACTCACAGGGGAGATAACTCTATCAATTTCATGTCCCTCCTTCATTACTGTAAATGCTTTGAAACTAACTCTTATGCATGCAGAAATGTTTTATACATTTACCAAGTAAGTTAAGGTGACCTGCTCTTAACCTCTTTTGTCAGGCTTTGTGTGTCATAAACTTTCAACATTTTCGACTTCTTCTGGAAAACTCCTGATCCGATTTCGATGAAATTTAAGAACCATCTTCCATGGCTTAAGGCTCACCAAAACTGTAAAGTATATGATTCCCAACCCCTAAGGTTCTGAAAGGCCTCACCAAAAAGGGTCAAATTGATTGAAAAAAATCCCAATTATGATAGTATCAAAACTCTTCTTAGGTGGAAATGACTTCAGAGGTTTAACCAAACGTGTAAATTTCCTGACGCAAGGATCTCACATTTCCCCCTTGGGAGGGGGATAAAGTTGATTTTATTTCATATAAGAAAATTACATTTTTGAACATTATTTGTTTATTTTCTATTGGAAGTAGTTAAAACTGTGTTAGAATTGTAAGACAGTTTGATAAGATTCACATATTGACTTTGACTGACAATCGGGGGCTGTTGGGCGGGCCAAAAATAGGTCAAATTGACTGAAATCTCAAAAGCCTTCCTCTCAGTATGCAGATAATGTAGAACCAAATACTCTTCATGTATGGAAAGGTCTTAACAACAGTGCTTTACCAAAATTGTAAATTTCATGACCTCAAGGTCTCACATTTCCCTGTGGGGAGGGGTTAGAATTTACTATAGTTGCTATAGGCAAATCAAATTTTTGAGCATAATCTTGTTTTTTTTTTTTTTTTCAGAAATAGTTCAAACTTTTTTAGAATAATAAGTATAAGCTGACAGTTTGATGAGATCCATGTAGTGGTATTGACATTGACTGACCCCCAGGAGAAATCTCATAAATCTTCTCAACAACCTCACAATCTCATATTTTCTCTTTTCGGAGGGGAGTAGGGGGTAAAATTGACTGTAGTTTATATCGGAACATTTTGAACATCATTTGGTTATTTTTGTTTAAGACATAGGTCAAACATGATTAGAATTGTCAGTATAGGATGACAGTGTGATGAGATACACATAATGACATCGGCTGACCCCCAGGGACTGACGGCCAGAAATGGGTCACATTGACTGAAATTTCAAAAATGTTCTACTGTTTATCAATAGGACACTTACATAGGAAATGCATATTTTGAGTTTAATTCCTTTTAATTGAAATGTGGTTAGAAGCCTTAGCATAGAACAGCAGTTAATGTTATACACAGTCTACATTTGCATTATATGTACAATGTAGTTAAAATTCATTACTTTTTTTTAACAAAAACATTTCTATGACCTGTTACAAGAAGCATTCTAACCCAGATGATGGTCAAGGCTATTGGACCTCTTGTTTGATTTAGCATTAAATTCTCTCCTTAAAAACATCTTACTCATGACTATTGCAAGCTACTGTAATTGGAAGAGATGTTATGTTACAGTGTAAGTTTTGTGGTTTTAGTATTAGTACAGTTAGAAGGTACAAAATGTAGCCTAAAAGGATGTATATAGAAAATACATGGTTAGTTTCTTAAAATATAAGTTTCGCTGTTTTTCTCTTTCTTTCCTGAAGCAAAACGTAGCTCATGATTTAAGATGGTGATCACGTATTTACTTATCCTGCAACAATTTTTGAAAATTCTGTCTATTGAAATCTGTATAGATTCAGTCATTGTTTACCTGACTTTGACGTTACTCTGAATTTTGCTCGTTGATAATTACACCATGGAGATATACAGTTTCACACTTTACTGGCGATAAAAAGGAATTTTAGGACTTTTTCTGCCCCTGGATTGAAAGGTCGGGAGCTTATTGTTTTTGTGCTGTTTGTCTGTTGTCAACTTTAACCTTGTTCAGAACTATTGCACCCGAAGAGGCATTGCTTTCATATTTAGCATGTGGTATGTGTGTTTCTTGTGACAAGACCTTTCTGGTGGTACCACAATTTTTGACTGTGTGATGTTGACTGTGACCTTTGTCCTACATTTGAAAATAAAAATAATAATTACAACAATGAAGACATACCGGGTAAGTGTTTCACAAAGTGTTCATGCAATTAGCCCATGCCTTACACAGTACAGTTTTAATGTCTCACTTCAGAATTTTGTTGCGATTGGGGACGGCATAACATTTCTTAAACACATCAATTTGTTGCAACAAATAAAATTACTTATTCATGTTTTTAAATGAAATAATTTGATAAGTCAGTTCTGTCAAGTTAATGCACATGTAAAAATACAACTAGTTTTTGTCCCTGTCAAATGCAACAAAAGAATATAGGAATCAGATGTACTCTTACAATAGCAGTGTCAGTTGTAGGCTAAATTGTGATACAGCATACAAAGAAGACATTGTCAGTTAACAAAAACATTTCCTGGAAACTTAAAATAATGTTTCTCACAAATGCTACTTAACAAATACCAGGACTCTGAATTAATTGCTTGTTGAAAGAAGAGATTTAAAAATTTCAATGTAGTTAACCCTAGAGATCTTGAAAGCAGGTCAAAGTTCATCATTTGAAGAAGATTTGAAGCATTTCATTCAGTCATGGTAAAGAACCAGTATCAACAGCCTGAACCTCATGGTTATTAAAAAGAAGTTATTTTAGATGATAACACATTTGAACCTAGTGATTTTGACATAAGTGACACCTACAGTAGATCAAGGTCAATATTATGAACAAACGTAGTAGCTCTTCAACCCAGCATGCTACAGACCAAATATCAGCACCCTGAGCCTTTGGTTAATGAGAAAAAGTTGTTGAAAAATTTTAACATGTTTGACACCTGTGACCTTAACAGTGGGTCAAGGTAAATTATTTGAACAAATTTAGTAGTCCTACATCCTAGCATGCTACAGGCCCAATATCAGCATCCTGGGCCTGTTGGTTATTGAGAAGAAGTTGTTTAAAAGTTTAAACATATTTGACCCCTGTGACCTTGAAAGTATTAAGATAATTCATTTTAACAAACTTGGTAGCCCTACATACCAACACACATACAGGCCCAATATATTTTTAAACCTGTGACATTGAAACTAGGTCAATATCATTTATATTAACAAGTTGGTATCCCTTCATCTCATCATGCTACAGGCTAGATATTGGAATCCTTGGCCTTTTGGTTATTGAGACGAAGTCATTTGAATGAAAAGTTTACGTACAGTAGAGGATGACAGATGAAACACGATAGCTATGGGTCATCCTGAAATACATTGTAAACAAAAAAAATAATTAGATTTTAATTTTGGTCTGTATGCCATAGAATGGATGCTTCAATGCTTATCCTATACCTTAATATCTTCATGCAAAGTGTGATTATCAACATTGCAGGCATTTGGAGCTGTTGAGGCAATGTCTGACAGAATCTGCATCCATTCAGAGGGACAAGAAAACGCTCACATCTCGGCAGAGGATCTTCTGACATGTTGCTATTCCTGTGGTAGTGGGTGTGTATCGCTATTCCTGTGGTAGTGGGTGTGTATCGCTATTCCTGTGGTAGTGAGTGTGTATCGCTATTCCTGTGGTAGTGGGTGTGTATCGCTATTCCTGTGGTAGTGGGTGTGTATCGCTATTCCTGTGGTAGTGGGTAGGAACAAGATAGTGTTATAATGTGGTGTGAAAAATGTAAATGTCAGTAGAGGTATAGAGTTTAATGATAGCTCAGATAGGAAAAGAAATCAAATTGTTATAGACACATCATAAGGTGGCTGGTACCATATTCTTACTAGGATTTCTACAGCACTTAGTGAAGATGTGAGAGTGGTAGTCAGTCTATGATGCCAGAGATTAGGAGATGTGCGTTGGTATAATACAAGTTTAAGTGACAGTAGGTTGTTAAGAGACATTGTTGATGGTGGATAGCAGTTTGTGACTTGTTTGATGCTGGGTGTTCAGGAATTAGGAAGTTGATGGTACAATACAGTTTCAAATTATGGTTTGTTGTAATGAGACTTTCTGCTTGTTGCAAGATGTGATGGTGGGTACCCTGAAGCTGCCTGGTCTTTCTTCAAGAGATGGGGAATTGTGACTGGTGGTCAGTACAACTCCAGCCAGGTAAGTAGTCATCAACATGTGAAGGTCACAGACACAAGTTGTCATATTATAAATTAGTTTCATGTCAAATACATTTCCTAGAAACTGAAACTTTTATTGATGCTGAACTTCAAATACAGTACAGGAACTATAAACTACAAGATCACACACTTGGTGCAATGCTTTCAGAAATGCCTGATCAGCTGACTTTTGCCGATGAACCTCTAACTTTATACAGTACCTACTGACCAAAAGTGCTTGATTGAGATGGCTTTTTATGTCTGAATGTCGCAAGTCAAGGTTAATGTTACTATTAATGGGATTTTTTTTTTTTTTCATGATAACTTTTGAGGTTTGAATGTCAAAGGCCAAGGCCAGTTATTGTAAATAGAATATTTCTTTTCATACAATAACCTTACCAAAAGTACTTTCTTGGGATTGCTTTTCAGGTCAAAAAGTCAAAGGTCAAGGTTATTGTAACTGTTAAAAGAAAATTGATTTTGAGTGATTACTTGATTTATTTTTAGACGATTAGTCGCAAACTTCATACATTGCTTGTTAACCAACAGAGCTTGTTGAGATTTCAGCTGGATTGTCTTTGTTCCTGCTGTATTTTGAGGTTTTTTTTAAATTCCAATTTTGTGTGTAACTGATATATTGAACTTTCCTCAAGATTCCCTTCCATTCTAAGTTTACTCATCACATCTCAAACAAATGGACAATTTATATATATATGAAATAAATACAATGAATATCTATATCTATTGTTCCATAAAACCTTACCCAGCAGGCGACACTTCCACTTACGTGGAATACTTGTATAGTTGCGTATTATCACTAGGCAGTGTATCCCATAATTCTCTCAAGGTCAAGGTCAGGAACATATGTCTTTTGGTTTGCCATGTCATAAACAGATACATAGAGGGTCAAAACATATTTTCTCCATCATATATACAATGATTGACAGTTAATGTGTCAGAGTATTAACAGGAAAACAAAGCTTTTAAAAGGAATTCTGGAAATATGCCTTTAAAGCTAGTGAGATAAGGTTTCTCTTAATATATTTCTCTTTGTCTGTCCATCTGTCCTTCTGTTTATTTCTCTGTCTATGTCACCTTGATTTAAAAAAACATTCATGTCAACCTGCCACCTGATATAAGTTGACATTTTTGATCTGCAGAATCAGGATGAAATGTTGCAGATACTTTGAGTTGTAACAGTATTGGCTACCAGCTCCATATTAAGAGAAACCTTTTCAGAATGGATTGTCAAATAAAACGTTTTATACCCGTAGATTTTTTGAGTTACTGGCTAGCATTTGCAAGCATGCAAGATACAAAATTCTTTTTTATATATATTTGAAGGACAGTTTGGTTATGTCCTTGGTTTTGTATATATTGTATACATTTTTAAGCGTTTCAAATTTTTGCAGTTTTCCCCAAATTTTTTTTTCCCACTGTTAATTTCATCTTCAATGTATCTATGAAATGGTTGCTAATTTATTCCATCCTTAAGAATAGCAAAAATTAAAACCTATGGAATGTAAGAACCTGGGCAGTAAAAGAGGAAGTTTGTTTTCAGGGTTGTCGTCCTTACAGCATAAAACCTTGTGAACATCACACCACTGGGCGCCTTCTGCCATGCAAAAAATCTATTGATCCAACTCCTAAGTGTCAAGAGTCATGTGAATCCAGCTACAAAGTGTCATACAGCACCGACAAACACTACGGTACATAAGCATCATATCTCTGATCATGCAGAGAAGATGAAATGAAAAAAAAATTTAAAAAAATGTGAATCACCTAATGTAATAATGATATATTGACATTTGGACAATGGTTAACTTGTCATAACTTTGAAGTTTACTTCCTCGTACCTAACAAGGTGAAATTTCTTCAATTTTTAAGTTTCTGATTTTGATAGGTATGACATTTTAGGTCAAGGCCACTCTGTTAATAAATGAGAAAAAAGGGTTAAACTACAAATTTCATACAGTGTTTAATCAAAATGCTTAACTAGGAGAGGTTTTTTTATGAATGAATATTGTAGGTCAACATCAACAAGAAACAGCTTCATATACAATATACTCCATTTCTGCTGCCAGCGGCCCATACCCCTTGTAATACACCAATCTATATTGTATTCAGTTCTGTATAGAGTTTAGAATATGTGTTTGACTAACCCCCTCTCCCCCCCACCTCCCCACCCTCACATATCTTATGAGATATAAATCAGGTTACTTTGATGTTAATTATAGGGGCTACTTCCTATTCTGTCCCACCTGTCGTATCAGAAATCCAGACTGAGATCATGAAATACGGACCAGTAGAGGGCGCTTTTATTGTGTATTCAGACTTCCCTACTTACAAAAGCGGTGAGTGAAAATATTGAACACTAATTGTAAACATACAAAAATTGATAAACAATTATTGATATCTTTATGTAAATGATCTTCTTGGACTATGAAGGGTCAAGTTTTTCATTTCAGACTCAACACTGTCCAGATTGAGAAATAGTAACAGATGTACTTATAATTACTGCTATCATTTGTACATTTATTTACAGACATTGAAGGTGCTCTGCAACTTAACTTTTTTTAATGGCTCCATTAACTCCTGTTGACATGAGTTATGTTGTTGAAAAATAGATTTACTGCATTAACATAAATCAATAAGTATAATCAAACCAAACAGAAAATCAGAATGAACACAGAATAAGATTATGGTGACCTAGACGCCATGTTGTTTTGCGTGACTTTTGAAAGGTTATGATGACCTAGACGCCATGTTGTTTTGCGTGACTTTTGAAAGGTTATGATGACCTAGACGCCATGTTGTTTTGCGTGACATTTGAAAGGTTATGATGACCTAGACGCCATGTTGTTTTGCGTGACTTTTGAAAGGTTATGATGACCTAGACGCCATGTTGTTTTGCGTGACTTTTGAAAGGATATGATGACCTAGACGCCATGTTGTTTTGCGTGACTTTTGAAAGGTTATGATGACCTAGACGCCATGTTGTTTTGCGTGACTTTTGAAAGGTTATGATGACCTAGACGCCATGTTGTTTTGCGTGACTTTTGAAAGGTTATGATGACCTAGACGCCATGTTGTTTTGCGTGACATTTGAAAGGTTATGATGACCTAGACGCCATGTTGTTTTGCGTGACTTTTGAAAGGTTATGATGACCTAGACGCCATGTTGTTTTGCGTGACTTTTGAAAGGTTATGATGACCTAGATGCCATGTTGTTTTGCGTGACTTTTGAAAGGTTATGATGACCTAGACGCCATGTTGTTTTGCGTGACTTTTGAAAGGTTATGATGACCTAGATGCCATGTTGTTTTGCGCGACTTTTTTTTATCCTTACTTTATTTCAGCTTTTTAATATTGTCATTTGACTTATTGGTTTATTAATTAGTAGTTTCTCTTTATCATCATGACCTTTGAACTTGCTGTCAAAGTAACATCATTATTGCACAGTTTTATAGTTTTGTTACATTTCAATATCCTATGCATTGTAATAGCTGCAAATTATGAATTTGTATTTTTCCACTCCACCTCACGACTGCTCTTACAAATTAATTAACTTGACAGGAGTGTACCAGCATACAACAGGGACTGCTCTTGGAGGCCATGCTATTAGGATCCTGGGTTGGGGTGTTGAGGAAGGCGTTGACTATTGGCTTGTGGCTAATTCATGGAATGCTGACTGGGGAGACAATGGTATGCAGACATTGTAAAGTTAATCTATTTCATAGTATTAAAAGTCCCCAGTCTGCAGTGATGTGGACCTTGGGTCTTAAGTATTGACATTCTGCTGTGAATCAGTGAGATTTAGCAAATTTTATTTTGAGAACTTACCTCTGCAGACAGTCACAAATACATGATTTTGCAGATGAAGGTCTAACGATGACTTTCAATTCAGTAAATGAAGAGCTCTTGGAGATATGGACTCTGGGGAGCTCCTTCATCAGCAACCAATAAGATCATATTCACCACCATTTTGTTAATGAGAGTCATGTGACTCTACCAGAAAAGTGCTTTAGTCATGTGATGCATGTTGTGTCCATACTGAATTGAATTCACACAAATACATTCTAGAATGTAGACAATATTATGATAAGGTATAGGAATTCAACAGAAGTGTAAACATAGAGAGTTAACAATGGAATAACAAGAAGGTCATCAAGAGATTCATTTAAATAATCGCAAGAGATCTGAATTTGCAATTGGCTCTCCTGGCATACAAACATGAAAATAATGAAATAAATACTATGCAAAATATAAGTGATTAACAGTAATCAATTTAAGCACAAATCTGTCACTTAGATATTTTTATGTTGCTTATCAGTTTTAAAAATGACTTTAAAATACAACTGATCTTGAAGTTGCTTTCTGTCAGAAAGTGTCCAAGGTATAATATTCAGTTCACAAGGGTGACTCTCTTGTTGCTTTATTTAAATCACAAAATTGATTCACCTTTCAATACAAGAAATAAGTTTGCTTTAGGGAATAGAACAGTCAAAAGCGATTATAAAATGATGAAAGATGATACAGTAATGGGTGCCAAGGTCCCTCCAGAATGCCAATATTGTTTCTTGTATATTTAGGATGTGTTGGTATCAGGTTTTGTCTCTGAGATTCCTCAACATTTGATTTGGAATGTTAATTTCCATCATCCAAGAGATAATGACTATATTTTTTTGTTTTTAAGGCTTCTTCAAAATCAAGAGAGGAACAAACGAGTGTGGTATTGAAAAACAGATAACTGCAGGTCTTCCGAAGGGCAAAAGAGCAAGGGAGACAACTCCTATGTTAGAGAAGTGAAACAATTCCAACAGAAAAGAAAGATATTAGTAGACCCACCCTACTGTGATTATTTCCTCTAGATTTGTTTATGAACGGACTGATACTATTTCACATTCTGACAAGTCTTGACAAAACTTTGAATCATAGAAATGTAAATTTACTTTTTGATTTAGGGTATGTCTGAAATATGTTTGAATTATATGTCCACAGGTATTTTTACAAAAATGAAAGCAGCCTTGTTCTTCTCAAGATTAAATAAGAAAAAAGGGAGGCCACTACATACCTTAAATCATAGTGTAACCCTGTTTAGTCTTGATTTTATATTTTTTAAAACTAATACTAAAAATGCTGTCAATAAAAAAGATGTCATTCAAATGGTAATAGGGTTGATGCTCATGATATTGGGGTTTTTTGTGTGTGTTTCTTGTTTAATTTTCTCTGGATTTTTACGTGATCTGTTGGGTGCCATTAGATTTAATTGTATATTGAAGGTCTGAATTTTGCAAGTTTAACAAATAAGATCTGACTATTAATCATATCATTTACATTGTAATGTACTTAAAATGCTGAAGATCATTGACATTTGCCTTTGTTCCAAATTATTGTTTTTTCTTGTCCTGTACCAACTGGAAAAAAAATTTGTGGAGTGCTGTTTATTTAACTATTGCACCCAGACAATAGAGATTGTCACTAATTGTTAATTTAGAGACTCTGTCTCCTGAATTACTGAATGATCTGAAATATATACTTTTGGCAATCTTAATTTTGATATTTTGAATTTTTCCTTTGTTATGAAAGTATTGCTGACTATCTATCAGTCCAAACATAAGGTTTCCCTATCTCTGATAAAAACAACCTGCAATTCAAATTCTTATTCTGAGAAAACATTGCCTTAATTGTTGAAAATGTATGCATTATGATGTGTATTTTGACTCTTTGAACCATGAAATGACAGAAATTCAGCAAAATCTAACCATTATCTACATTAGTGTCCTTCCAAAAATTTTCTTCATATTGGTGCATGAATGATAATTCCTATATGACAACCATTCATTTTCTTCAAAAGAAATCCAGAATTATTAAACTATTGTAAACATAAATGATTATGTGAATGTTGAGGGAAATTTATATATATACACACACATGGACACCAAAACCTGAATAATCCAGCTGCATTCCTTCCTAGTAGAAGTGACAAGATTACATGTGTAAGTTGGACAGAATACAAGTTTCTATAGAAGAATTGATGATATAATGCGTTATGCCACTTATTAGGAAATTGATCAATAGATACAAATTTTCTGCTGTACAATGTACATGTTATTATGTCAGTCATATAATATTTCAGTTATTGATACTGTATGGAGATTAAGAATCTTTTTCTTTGTTTTGATGATGTCAGTCTGACCTGCATTCATCATAAAGATCTGAATTGTCTTTTTTATGTTAAAAAAGTGAGTAGGTGGGTAACTTTGTAACGTGTTAATGAAGGGAAATACAAAGAAAAGATCTGTATCAATATATAACACTCGAATATATATACAAAGATATGGAGGAATTCTCCAAAAATCAACTGCAATGTTAGATACAGAACAAAACTAATTGAGATTGGTTTATTTTCCTTCCCAAGCAACAGGGCCTTTTATGATGTACTTGTGTTTTTTTTCTTACGATTTTCAAAATTTGTTTACTTTTAAAACTTCCTTTTTTCACGTATTTTGAGTTTAAAGTATTTGATATGGTTTTGCTTTCACCCTCTTTTTTTTTCCCCAAGTTAGAACATTGAAAGTAATCGTAGATAATTTATAATTCAACATTCCATTTCTTTGTGATGTGTTTTGAGTAAGTATCATACATCTATATTTCTTGCTGGTAAGTTAACACTTTTGTGATTTGATAAACAACTGGAATTAATAAATGTGTTTATTCCCAAAACTTTTCACAACTATGTATTTATTGCTGGAGGAGAAACAAATGCTTGTTGGAAGGTAGGATGGCATGTTTTGTATCACTGTCCACATTGTACAAATCAGATTGATTTATATATACCGGTATCAGGATTTCATTGAGACTTCCTGTCACCTCATTCCTTCCCCCCCAAATTATATTTTTTTATTTTTGGAACAGTCCTAGCATTAATGATATGACTTAATAGATAAATAATGAAACAATTGGTTATTTTGATGGGGTGTAATTGTTTTTTTTTTAAATTGGTAAATCAGATTTTATTTAATTTGTTCAGCATAGTAAATAAATTCTTTAGTGGTCCCTCTTGTCTGATGTGTGGTTAAGCTAAAGAAAAAGTTAAAATATTTCTGTCTCATTCTTTTCAGATTCTGATGCTTTTAATTTTTGTGGTTTTTCTGTATGTGCTTTAATATCACACAAATAATTAGCAATCTATATTATTTCTTCGCTTTTGTTTTTTTCATTCATGATCACATTTATGTTGTGTTTAATCAGATGTCAAATATAGAATGATCTTGTGTTAATTTTACTGGACAATGTTAATTATATTTACATAATTCTCTGAAATATAAAAAAAAATGGAAAAAAATACTTCTTCATGTGATGTGCAAAATATAATTCCATCTATTGTCACTCTAAAATGTTGAGCTTAACATGTGAATATTTGCTGTGTTAAAAGTTAACACTACAGTGAAATGATGCTAGTTAAATAAATACATATGTCATTGGTCAATTTTAAAAGACATTTCAAATATGAGGTCTTAATATAAGGTACCAAGGAAAGTCTTTATTAATGCTTGATTTCTATGTTTTTAAAATTGGATGGTGAAGTAGTAAAGGATATTAATAAAGATAGATGTATGTGAATTTAATGTTATGTGAATGTATCTAATACATATTCTCATTATTGCCATAATTATTTAGTGCTTTACAATTTGATGGCAGTGTTTTGTCCATAAATATGCTTTCTATCCCAAACCATACATGTAATGTAATTTTTATGAACTACCAATGTAGTAAAATATATTTTTGCTTGGAAGGAAGTTGTTTTTATTATGTGTAACTTGTTACCATCAACAGTCAAGGTCATTTTGAGACAGCTTCTCTTTGTAGTAGCTTGGGACTTGGATGTACAGAAGGCCCCGTCACATACCAGCCAAAGCTTTTGGAGTTAAGTTTCATGGCCAACGACAAAAGCTCAATATAACGGCCTGGCTTCTGGCACTGCCTTTCACATTTGATTATAAATCAGAATTTTTTTTATGAACTATGACCTTGTTTGAAAGTGACCTCTGCGGAAGTACATCAAAAGAACTCTTTCAACACTCTAATATTCATGGTATGTTTGGTCCTAACAATCTTCCAACCTTTCCCTATTTCATTTTTGAGGTCATGTCAGAAAATCAAAACTAATCTTCTCAGTGTGTAGATTCAACAGTTGGGCAAAGAGCTTCGGAAAATCCTGGTGTTCTTAATCAAGCAATGAGTACACATGAAAAGTGTTGATGATGGTCCACTATTTGGCAAATAAACAAATGTATAAAGTCGGTTGTCAAAATGTGAACAGGAAGCATTTATTGTCATTAGCAGCACTCATTGTCGCAGTACAGGAATGTTGTTGGGACAATTTGACAACTGACTCTACACTTTCGTCCATTTCCAATATCATATTTTATATATGAATACTATAACAGCCTCCCGCATGACGTTCAGTGACGTAGCCAGAGCTACAACTGGGAAACCCACCTAGACATGACACTGGTTGTTTAAGGGGTGAAAATGTTAGTAAACAGAAAGAAAAACAAGTATGCACCGTCGCTGTACGTCAAAGAGTAGATTAAATGTGAACATTCCCTCCAAGAGCTGAATGATTTGTGATCAGTTTCAGTGATTTTGAGAAACAAAAATGAATACAACACTAAAGGCATGGTGTTTTAATACAATTTTTCTGTATTTACTTTGGGGGATATATGATCAGACTGATTGCCCGCATTTCAACACGGATTATTCATCTGTCCCTTTTTCTCTGTCTTCCTCTTCTTTCCTTCCCTTACTCTGATTTTCAGGAGGATACGACTCCATAGCTATCATGTTATCTCATGACCTATAACCTTTATATGACCTATAAAGTACATTTGTGTATTCTAGAGATGAAAAACTGATGATATTGTGAACAGATCCTGTGGGAATTTTACATTACTTTGCTTATTTGTCCTTTTAACGAAGTTTAACATTCTCTCAACAGCCAACGTCATATGAGAAAGGAACTCTTTCAACAATGTTCATCGATTTGTGGTAGTCGTATATCTGTCATGGTTTTTTTTTTTTTTTTTTTTTTTTTTTTTTTTTTTTAAATGAGTGCCAGTTTCAATGCAGAATTATGTTACTACCACTAGAGATGTTCCTGCCTTAAAGGTTTGGAAGAATTAACAAATATATAGTAAACCATTCAAATTGTTGCCAATGAAAATCAGAGACATATATAACACATATATATGTGATACATACGTCTCTGATTTAGGTGTGGGTGATGAGAGACAAAAGTGGCGAGCCTTTTGGTTACTCAGAAAATCCGAATGAGAACGAAGTTCATTAAACACAAATGTTGCAAATTTCAGCGTATCACCGTCATATCATATCTGGATATTTTATGAGTTTTGGGTATAAAAAAAGAAAGTATTTAGGTGTTGTCATACATAGATCAGGTATAAATAAGCATTAAGGTGTTGTCATACAAAGATCAGGTATAAATAAGTGTTATAGTGTTGTCATACAAAGATCAGGTATAAATAAGTGTTATAGTGTTGTCATACAAAGATCAGGTATAAATAAGTATTTAGGTGTTGTCATACAAAGATCAGGTATAAATAAGTATTAAGGTGTTGTCATACAAAGATCAGGTATAAATAAGTATTTATGTGTTGTCATACAAAGATCAGGTATAAATAAGTATTAAGGTGTTGTCATACAAAGATCAGGTATAAATAAGGACTAAGGTGTTGTCATACAAAGATCTGGTATAAATAAGTATTAAGGTGTTGTCATACAAAGACCAGGTATAAATAAGTATTTAGGTGTTGTCATACAAAGATCAGGTATAAATAAGTATTAAGGTGTTGTCATACAAAGATCAGGTATAAATAAGGACTAAGGTGTTGTCATACAATGACCAGGTATAAATAAGTATTTAGGTGTTGTCATACATAGATCAGGTATAAATAAGTATTTAGGTGTTGTCATACAAAGATCAGGTATAAATAAGTATTAAGGTGTTGTCATACAAAGATCAGGTATAAATAAGGACTAAGGTGTTGTCATACAAAGATCTGGTATAAATAAGTATTAAGGTGTTGTCATACAAAGATCTGGTATAAATAAGTATTATGGTGTTGTCATACAAAGATCAGGTATAAATAAGTATTATGGTGTTGTCATACAAAGATCAGGTATAAATAAGGACTAAGGTGTTGTCATACAATGACCAGGTATAAATAAGTATTAAGGTGTTGTCATACAAAGATCTGGTATAAATAAGTATTTAGGTGTTGTCATACAATGACCAGGTATAAATAAGTATTAAGGTGTTGTCATACAAAGATCAGGTATAAATAAGGACTAAGGTGTTGTCATACAAAGACCAGGTATAAATAAGTATTAAGGTGTTGTCATACAAAGATCAGGTATAAATAAGTGTTATAGGGTTGTCATACAAAGATCAGGTATAAATAAGTATTTAGGTGTTGTCATACAAAGTTCAGGTATAAATAAGTATTAAGGTGTTGTCATACAAAGACCAGGTATAAATAAGGACTAAGGTGTTGTCATACAAAGACCAGGTATAAATAAGTATTTAGGTGTTGTCATACAAAGACCAGGTATAAATAAGTATTTAGGTGTTGTCATACAAAGATCAGGTATAAATAAGGACTAAGGTGTTGTCATACAAAGATCAGGTATAAATAAGAACTAAGGTGTTGTCATACAAAGACAAGGTATAAATAAGTATTTAGGTGTTGTCATACAAAGATCAGGTATAAATAAGTATTTAGGTGTTGTCATACAAAGATCAGGTATAAATAAGTGTTATGGTGTTGTCATACAAAGATCAGGTATAAATAAGTGTTATGGTGTTGTCATACAAAGATCTGGTATAAATAAGTATTTAGGTGTTGTCATACAAAGATCAGGTATAAATAAGGACTAAGGTGTTGTCATACAAAGATCTGGTATAAATAAGTATTAAGGTGTTGTCATACAAAGACCAGGTATAAATAAGTATTAAGGTGTTGTCATACAAAGACCAGGTATAGATAAGTATTATGGTGTTGTCATACAAAGATCAGGTATAAATAAGGACTAAGGTGTTGTCATACAAAGATCTGGTATAAATAAGTATTTAGGTGTTGTCATACAAAGATCAGGTATAAATAAGGACTAAGGTGTTGTCATACAAAGATCTGGTATAAATAAGTATTATGGTGTTGTGATACAAAGTTCAGGTATAAATAAGTAGTATGGTGTTGTCATACAAAGATCAGGTATAAATAAGTATTTAGGTGTTGTCATACAAAGATCAGGTATAAATAAGGACTAAGGTGTTGTCATACAAAGATCAGGTATAAATAAGTGTTATGGTGTTGTCATACAAAGATCAGGTATAAATAAGTATTTAGGTGTTGTCATACAAAGATCAGGTATAAATAAGTGTTTTGGTGTTGTCATACAAAGATCAGGTATAAATAAGTATTTAGGTGTTGTCATACAAAGTTCAGGTATAAATAAGTATTAAGGTGTTGTCATACAAAGTTCAGGTATAAATAAGTATTAAGGTGTTGTCATACAAAGACCAGGTATAAATAAGTATTAAGGTGTTGTCATACAAAGATCAGGTATAAATAAGTGTTATAGGGTTGTCATACAAAGATCAGGTATAAATAAGTATTTAGGTGTTGTCATACAAAGACCAGGTATAAATAAGTATTATGGTGCCGTCATACAAAGATTAGGTATAAATAGGTATTTAGGTGTTGTCATACAAAGATCAGGTATAAATAAGTATTTAGGTGTCGTCATACAAAGATCAGGTGTAAATAAGTATTGAGGTGTTGTCATACAATGACCAGGTATAAATAAGTATTTAGGTGTTGTCATACAAAGATCAGGTATAAATAAGTATTGAGGTGTCGTCATACAATGACCAGGTATAAATAAGAACTAAGGTGTCGTCATACAAAGTACATATATAAAAATTACTTACAATCGTAGGTGTTTTCATACAAAGAACTTGCATAAAAAAAACAATTCAGTGTCGTCCCACTAACTTTAAATCTGAATTCCATATCAATAATGTCACCAGCAAAACCAAGTCCACACTTATAAGCTCAATGTCCATTAAGGTCTTGTTCGACCTGCTTTCGAGTACGCATTCTTTGTTTGGGACCCACGTGATACAAAAGCAGACGTCACCAAGATAGACATGGTGGGCATCGATAAACCTAGTTGTTCAGAAGCTTATCAAAGGTGGGCAGTAGTTAGTGATTTTTTTTAAATGATTCAAAAATAAAATTGGGAACATTCTTCATCTTTTCACAGCTTTGTTGAGAATGGTCAGATTGAAATATGTTGAGTCATAGTTTTTGCTTTAATACTCTTCATTGGCAACAATTTGAATGGTTTACTTTCTATTTGTTACTTCTACCGAACCTTGAAGGCAGAAACATCTCTAGTGGTAGTAACATAATTCTGCATTGTAACTGGCACTCGCTTCAAAAACATGAAAGATAATGAAAAACACCGTGACCATGCGTTCTTTATATCTCCTTGTGACGTCACAAAATGGCTTGTAACACGTATAATACGTATGTATTTACCGCAAAATCACGTGGCATATAGTTATCTTGACAATGATATGTAACTCACATTATAAAATTTACGACAATTCGTAAATTCAATTTAAGACGAGTCATATTTTTTCGTTTGAACCACTTTTTGTTTTTTTACAGATACACCTGACCGAAGTCCGTGTTAGGACTATCATTTCATTAGTGTTCGGACGAATATCAAATATTTGTGTAACGACGAGGTAAAATTAATATAATTATCGGAGTTTGATGGTACAGAATTAGCCGATGATTATTTTCCCTTCAGTGTCATACTTTCCGATAGGGGGGTGTTGTGAATGCACGTGCACGAGGTGTCGGTGACTGTCGGGTCATTCAGCGATAGTCGCTCCGACAGTGCACATGACTTGATTTTAAAGATAATTTTCAGTAAATAAATTTAAAACTTTAATAAACTGATTTTGTATGAATTACGGAGTTGACAGGATGATTAGATTGTCATGAAGTTGAAAGATAGATTGGTGAGTGAGTGTGTTATCAATGTATTTGTACTTACATTGTGAAACTGTCGGTCAGTGGCGATTATGCGCTCATTACAATAAATATATTTGATATTTTCATTTTGGTGTTTGAGTATTTCCTGTCGGAGGGTGTGGTATTGGAGGGAATTTGAAATACGCCCGATAAAGGCATTGAAATCCAGTATATAACTGTGATGTTCCGACCAACATGTCTTTAGTACGATCCAGAACGCGACAGCTAGCAAGAGATCAAGAACCCCACCACTACTGTAGTAAAGGTGTTGCCTCCATTGAACACGTATAAAGTTGTGTCATCTTTATTTCTATTATATATTCAATATTTGTTATTACTATTATTGGTGAAATTACAACATAGTTGGCTTATACTTTATAAGCCTTTAATAGGTACATGCGATTAAGTTATGCTTAATTATTTTCTGTCATGTTTATCTGGATTCTACTCCTTCCCCAAAATAGTATTTCTGGATATAAAAGGAAAAGTATTCGTAATAAAAATTCGGCTTCTTCTTCACGTGGACAAATAACATGTCATGAGTAATGGAGGTCAGGTGTAAGTATTGTATTAGAACAAATATAATGTTATGTATCTGTCAGAAAGTCTGTGACAGGACATCTTATTTTCCTTTTTATATATAATTTATTCAGTGTTCATTACCGTCTTACTGACGGAGACAGATAACAAACAATATATTGTTTTGTACATGGTAACATTGACTATAGATAGGTCTGTGATAATAACGAGTGTGTATCATTCATTTTTACCATCAGCTGATTTGCAGCATGCATTAAAACGTCAGCACATATATCTTACAGTGTTCATGTATAATCACAGGCACCTGTATGGAACGTAAACAACACAATACATAAACACGTCCCTGTTGGGTGTCAAAAGCGATCGCTAAACACGTTCTTTTCGGATGCCAACACTATTCCCTAAATAAGTCACTGTCGAGTGCCAAGATCTATTCCTAAACATGTTCCGGTCAAATGCAAAGACTGATCCTTAAACATGTTGAATGCTACAAGCAAACTTAAAACATGTTCCTGTCTAGCAATATGATTGATCCTTGGAAATGTAGCTGTCGAGTGACACATTAGATCCCTAAACACATTCCTGTCGAGTGACCCATTAGATCCCTAAACAAGTTCCTGTCGAGTGACACATTAGATCCCTAAACAAGTTCCTGTCGAGTGTCACATTAGATTCCTAAACGCGTTCCTGCCGAGTGACACATTAGATCCCTAAACAAGTTCCTGTCGAGTGACACATTAGATCCCTAAACAAGTTCCTGTCGAGTGACACATTAGATCCCTAAACAAGTTCCTGTCGAGTGACACATTCTATCCCTAAACAAGTTCCTGTCGAGTGACACATTCTATCCCTAAACACGTTCATGTCAGTGACACATTCTATCCCTAAACATGTTTCTATCGAGTGACACATTCTAGCCCTAAACACGTTCCTGTCGAGTGACACATTCTATCCCTAAACACGTTCCTGTCGAGTGACACATTCTAGCCCTAAACACGTTCCTGTCGAGTGACACATTAGATCCCTAAACACGTTCCTGTCGAGTGACACATTAGATCCCTAAACAAGTTCCTGACGAGTGACACATTAGATCCCTAAACAAGTTTCTGTCGAGTGTCACATTAGATTCCTAAACGCGTTCCTGCCGAGTGACACATTAGATCCCTAAACAAGTTCCTGTCGAGTGACACATTAGATCCCTAAACAAGTTCCTGTCGAGTGACACATTAGATCCCTAAACAAGTTCCTGTCGAGTGACACATTCTATCCCTAAACACGTTCATGTCAGTGACACATTCTATCCCTAAACACGTTCCTGTCGAGTGACACATTCTAGCCCTAAACACGTTCCTGTCGAGTGACACATTCTAGCCCTAAACATGTTCCTGTCGAGTGACACATTCTATCCCTAAACATGTTCCTGTCGAGTGACACATTCTAGCCCTAAACACGTTCCTGTCGAGTGACACATTAGATCCCTAAACACGTTCCTGCTGAATGACACATTCTATCCCTAAACACGTTCATGTCAGTGACACATTCTATCCCTAAACACGTTCCTGTCGAGTGACACATTCTAGCCCTAAACACGTTCCTGTCGAGTGACACATTCTAGCCCTTAACATGTTCCTGTCGAGTGACACATTCTATCCCTAAACATGTTCCTGTCGAGTGACACATTCTAGCCCTAAACACGTTCCTGTCGAGTGACACATTAGATCCCTAAACACGTTCCTGCTGAATGACACATTAGATCCCTAAACACGTTCCTGTCGAGTGACACATTAGATCCCTAATCAGGTTCCTGTCAAGTGACACATTCTATCTCTAAACACTTTCCTGTCGAGTGACACATTAGATCCCTAAACATGTTTCTGTCGAGTGTCACATTAGATTCCTAAACGCGTTCCTGCCGAGTGACACGTTAGATCCCTAAACACGTTCTTGTCGAGTGTCACATTAGATTCCTAAACGCGTTCCTGCCGAGTGACACATTAGATCCCTAAACAAGTTCCTGTCGAGTGACACATTAGATCCCTAAACAAGTTCCTGTCGAGTGACACATTAGATCCCTAAACAAGTTCCTGTCGAGTGACACATTCTATCCCTAAACAAGTTCCTGTCGAGTGACACATTCTATCCCTAAACACGTTCATGTCAGTGACACATTCTATCCCTAAACATGTTTCTATCGAGTGACACATTCTAGCCCTAAACACGTTCCTGTCGAGTGACACATTCTATCCCTAAACACGTTCCTGCCGAGTGACACATTAGATCCCTAAACAAGTTCCTGTCGAGTGACACATTAGATCCCTAAACAAGTTCCTGTCGAGTGACACATTAGATCCCTAAACAAGTTCCTGTCGAGTGACACATTCTATCCCTAAACAAGTTCCTGTCGAGTGACACATTCTATCCCTAAACACGTTCATGTCAGTGACACATTCTATCCCTAAACATGTTTCTATCGAGTGACACATTCTAGCCCTAAACACGTTCCTGTCGAGTGACACATTCTATCCCTAAACACGTTCCTGTCGAGTGACACATTCTAGCCCTAAACACGTTCCTGTCGAGTGACACATTAGATCCCTAAACACGTTCCTGTCGAGTGACACATTCTAGCCCTAAACACGTTCCTGACGAGTGACACATTAGATCCCTAAACAAGTTTCTGTCGAGTGTCACATTAGATTCCTAAACGCGTTCCTGCCGAGTGACACATTAGATCCCTAAACAAGTTCCTGTCGAGTGACACATTAGATCCCTAAACAAGTTCCTGTCGAGTGACACATTCTATCCCTAAACACGTTCATGTCAGTGACACATTCTATCCCTAAACACGTTCCTGTCGAGTGACACATTCTAGCCCTAAACACGTTCCTGTCGAGTGACACATTCTAGCCCTAAACATGTTCCTGTCGAGTGACACATTCTATCCCTAAACATGTTCCTGTCGAGTGACACATTCTAGCCCTAAACACGTTCCTGTCGAGTGACACATTAGATCCCTAAACACGTTCCTGCTGAATGACACATTCTATCCCTAAACACGTTCATGTCAGTGACACATTCTATCCCTAAACACGTTCCTGTCGAGTGACACATTCTAGCCCTAAACACGTTCCTGTCGAGTGACACATTCTAGCCCTTAACATGTTCCTGTCGAGTGACACATTCTATCCCTAAACATGTTCCTGTCGAGTGACACATTCTAGCCCTAAACACGTTCCTGACGAGTGACACATTAGATCCCTAAACAAGTTTCTGTCGAGTGTCACATTAGATCCCTAAACATGTTTCTGTCGAGTGTCACATTAGATTCCTAAACGCGTTCCTGCCGAGTGACACATTAGATCCCTAAACACGTTCCTGTCGAGTGACACATTAGATCCCTAAACACGTTCCTGTCGAGTGACACATTAGATCCCTAAATACTTTCATGTCAAGTAACACATTAGATACCTAAACATGTTCCTGTCGAGTGACACATTCTATCCCTAAACACGTTCATGTCGAGTTACACATAAGATCCCTAAACACATTCCTGTCGAGTGTCACATTAGATCCCTAAAGCGTTCCTGTCGAGTGACACATTAGATCCCAAATCAGGTTCCTGTCAAGTGACACAATAGATCCCTAAACACGTTCCTGTCGAGTGACACATTAGATCTCTTAACACGTTCCGTCAAGTGACACATTCTATCCCTTAACACGTTCCTGTCGAGTGACACATTAGATCCCTAAACACGTTCCTGCTGAATGACACATTAGATCCCTAAACACGTTCCTGTCGAGTGACACATTAGATCCCTAATCAGGTTCCTGTCAAGTGACACATTCTATCTCTAAACACTTTCCTGTCGAGTGACACATTAGATCCCTAAACATGTTTCTGTCGAGTGTCACATTAGATTCCTAAACGCGTTCCTGCCGAGTGACACATTAGATCCCTAAACACGTTCCTGTCGAGTGACACATTAGATCCCTAAACACGTTCCTGCTGAATGACACATTAGATCCCTAAACACGTTCCTGTCGAGTGACACATTAGATCCCTAATCAGGTTCCTGTCAAGTGACACATTCTATCTCTAAACACTTTCCTGTCGAGTGACACATTAGATCCCTAAACATGTTTCTGTCGAGTGTCACATTAGATTCCTAAACGCGTTCCTGCCGAGTGACACATTAGATCCCTAAACACGTTCCTGTCGAGTGACACATTAGATCCCTAAACACGTTCCTGTCGAGTGACACATTACATCCCTAAATACTTTCATGTCGAGTAACACATTAGATACCTAAACATGTTCCTGTCGAGTGACACATTCTATCCCTAAACACGTTCATGTCGAGTTACACATAAGATCCCTAAACACATTCCTGTCGAGTGTCACATTAGATCCCTAAAGCGTTCCTGTCGAGTGACACATTAGATCCCAAATCAGGTTCCTGTCAAGTGACACAATAGATCCCTAAACACGTTCCTGTCGAGTGACACATTAGATCTCTTAACACGTTCCGTCCAAGTGACACATTCTATCCCTTAACACGTTCCTGTCGAGTGACACATTAGATCCCTAAACACGTTCCTGCTGAATGACACATTAGATCCCTAAACACGTTCCTGTCGAGTGACACATTAGATCCCTAATCAGGTTCCTGTCAAGTGACACATTCTATCTCTAAACACTTTCCTGTCGAGTGACACATTAGATCCCTAAACATGTTTCTGTCGAGTGTCACATTAGATTCCTAAACGCGTTCCTGCCGAATGACACATTAGATCCCTAAACACGTTCCTGTCGAGTGACACATTAGATCCCTAAACATGTTCCTGTCGAGTGACACATTAGATCCCTAAATACTTTCATGTCGAGTAACACATTAGATACCTAAACATGTTCCTGTCGAGTGACACATTCTATCCCTAAACACGTTCATGTCGAGTTACACATAAGATCCCTAAACACATTCCTGTCGAGTGTCACATTAGATCCCTAAAGCGTTCCTGTCGAGTGACACATTAGATCCCAAATCAGGTTCCTGTCAAGTGACACAATAGATCCCTAAACACGTTCCTGTCGAGTGACACATTAGATCTCTTAACACGTTCCGTCCAAGTGACACATTCTATCCCTTAACACGTTCCTGTCGAGTGACACATTAGATCCCTAAACACGTTCCTGTCGAGTGACACATTAGATCCCTAAACATGTTCCTGTCGAGTGACACATTAGATCCCTAAACACTTTCCTGTCGAATGCTACAACCAATCCCTAAACATGTTCCTGTCGAGCACCATGAGTGATCCCTATACACGTACCTTTTGAATGCCACAACCATTCCCTAAACACATTCCCATGGAATGCCAAGACAAATACCTAAACACGTTCCTGTCAAGTACCATGACTGGTCCTAAAACATGTCCTTGTCGAGTGACATAGGCCAAATTTAACTCTTTGTACAAGTCACACTAACTGGCCTGCTCCTTTTGCACATGGTTACAAGACTTCCACAATGTACATTTAAATATTGCACATTTATATTATTAATTTAATATTTTTATCTTCAGCTTCCTCTTGTCTTCTAATTTCAGACTTTTTCCATAGTTTTATCATCAACCTACCAGTTCATCAATCTTTTCCTCTCAAGTATCCTTGGGTGATTAAGTATGACTTCAAATTCTGTTGATAGTCAAAATGATGCAGCAATGATGAATGAAATTTTCAAGTTCACCAAGATAAAATCTGAAATAGATCCCCATGATGCCAGAGATAATAAAGAACAGTGGGACCAAGATTGTGTGGAGAATGGAGCCACTGATCTGTTGGAGTTTGGTACTAATTGGAATGAAAGGAAAAATCCAGAATTCACTACAATAAATTATACAGGGAACAAAGATCTAAATAAAACATTTCAGAACAGTTTACATGACAGAAAATTCTCATTTATAGATGAAGAAATAACACCAATCTCAATTTTAGATTTAAATGAAGAGGAAAAACGGATTAGAACAACACTATTAAATAAGACGTTTGAACTGAAAATTGAACCTGATGACAATGTGTTAGGAAATGAACCTGATGACATTGAGCTAGAAAAAGCTGATGACAATGAGAGAAGAAGTGAAACTGATGACAGTAAGCTAGGATATGAGTCTAATAATGGAAAAGGAGGTAAGAAAGCTTACAATAGCAAGCAGCTAAACATAAGAAACACACTTTACAGAAAAGAATTAAGATATAACTCTTACGACAGTGAGTCAGGAAAAGACCCAAACAAGGCTGAGCTGGAAAGTGAGTCTGATGGTAGTGAGCTAGGAAATGAGCCTTGCATTAATGAGCAGGGAAATGAACCTTGCATTATTGAGCTGAGAAATGAACCCTGCATTAGTGAACAAGGAAATGAACCTTGCATTACTGAGTTAGGATGTAAACCTTGCATTAGTGGACTAGGCTTTGAACCTTGCAACAGTGAATTAGGATATGAATCTTGCATTAATGAGCTAGAATGTGAACCTTGCATTTATGAGTCAGGAACTGAGTTTTGCAACATTGAGCTAGGAAATAAACCTTGTACTAGTGAACAAGGAAATGAACCTTGTACTAGTGAACAAGGAAATGAACCTTGCATAAGTGAACAAGGAAATGAACCTTGCATTAGTGAACAAGGAAATGAACCTTGCATTAGTGAACAAGGAAATGAACCTTGCATTAGTGAACAAGGAAATGAACCTTGCATTAGTGAACAAGGAAATGGATCTTGCATTAGTGAACAAGGAAATGAATCTTGCATTAGTGAGCCAGGAACTGAAATTTGCAACAATGAACTAGGAAATGAACCTTTTGCCTTAGGTCACCCATTTACATGTAAGAAATGTGATAGAGGATTTTCTTTTACAGAACATTTACAAGAACATATTCAGAGTCAGCAAAATTGTAAACCACACCAGTGTGAAATATGCAATAAAACCTTTCGTCAGCCATGTGATTTAAAGAAACATTTTCGAATTCATACCGGAGAGAAGCCATTTAAATGTGAAATTTGTGGTAAGGTCTTTAGTGACAATGGAAACCTTCACAAACATTCTAAGGTTCATACAAAGGGCGGTTACTCATGTGAAGTCTGTGGAATTTATTTTCGTACGAAACCAAGTATGTTGAAACATTCCCGGACACACTTAGGGGACAGACCTTTTGTTTGTAATATTTGCAGTAAATCTTTTGCACGGAATGGCGGACTACGTGCACATCTTGAAATACACTCTGCAAAGAAACCTTTTGCATGTCATATTTGTGGGAAGGAATTCCGTCGCAAAGGAAACTTACAGGAACACCTAGAATTACATACAGGACAGAGGATGTTTACATGTGGTATATGTAAAAAGGAATTCAGTATTAAAATTAATTTGAAAAAGCATCTTCGAACTCACACTGGTGAAAAGCCTTTTAAATGTAAAATCTGTGCTAGAGGGTTTAGTGAGAAGGGGAGCCTACAAAAACACCATAGGATACATACAGGAGAAAAGCCATACAGGTGTGAGGTTTGTGGGAAGGATTTTAGTATGAGTAGCAGCTTACAGAGGCACACAAGAATCCATACTGGAGAGCGACCATATGGATGCAGTATTTGCGATAAACGGTTTAATAAGAAAGAGATCCTACAAGTTCATATCAGGACACATACTGGTGAGAAACCCTACACATGTGCTGTGTGTGACAAACGTTTTAGCGAGAGTGGGAGTCTGCAGATTCACATGCGCATTCATACAGGTGAAAAGCCTTATAAATGTCACCTATGTGAGAAGGATTTTAGTCAGAGTAGTAGTTTAAAACGACATGTAGAATTACACATGGCAATGAGGAAACTGGACATCATACAAACACCAGCGACATCCATGATTGTAACATAGATTTTATTATACATTTTCCACCTTTCAATGGAACAAAATTTAGCAATTTTTCCAAACTCTTGAAGCAAAGCTGACATTTATTTATAATAATATTGTTTTTGAATTCTCTCCTTTTTTTTTTAAAAATACCATACCATCAACTCATTATAACAACCTCTTACTGTACGCCCTATGACATGGAAGAGATAATTCACTATGATATCATATATAAATATAGTGCAAAATAAATGCAGCATTTCAGATGAAATATGAAGCTTAAAGATTACAAAAAGCATTGTAGAATTTTAGATGAAACATCAGCTGTTTCCTTTCAGCTTAACTACATGTACTTAGAATTTGTCTTTAACCCAGCACTATTTGTTGGGTTGATCGTCATCTTATTAAGAGTGAGGCGTTATTTTGAGAAGCCTGTTTTACTGGCCACACAATACACTTTGCAATAAAGTTCATTAGACAACATAACTTGTATATCAAAAACTGTATACGACTTATTTCAAGACATGTAAAGCTGATTTTAGACGGATGAATTGAAGTGAAATAGCCCAATGTTGTTATATTTTATTGTGTGTCGTTACTTAAATTGAGTGAACGGACCAATGTAACGTCTATCATGTGGTTTTGTAAACTTGGTTATTTTACTTGAAGATATGTCTAACAAAATTTTTATTTTCCAACTCATATTTTTCAATGATATCGCTGAAATTGTTGTATTTCATCTTTCATGGTGAAATGAGAGAAAAGGATCAAAAGGACTGTGTGTAACAGAACTCGTGGGGAAATACCATTGATTAATTAATAGTTAAAATGATTATTCCTTGTGTTCATCTTGTTAAAACTGTGTTTATTGACACAATAAAATGTTCATATCTTAATGACAACTTGTTTTTAGTGATGACATGACACAATTTTGAGAAAAATGTGTTTTTATTTGCTTACTGCTACACATAAAATGACCCCAATACCAGAGAGTGACCCAATACATTTGTTGTGTATACATAACACCAGTACACAGTACACAATAAGGCTTTTGACAGTAAGGAACAAACACAAAAAAGAAAAGATAATTTTTGTTTCTACATCTCCAATTTAAAATGGACTTTTTTAAATGTTAAGAAATAAGCAAGTGAAATGATGATCAGGTCACTGTCACTTACACAACTGTAAACTATACAACTTGTGTGTCCATGATCAAAATGACCATATGTTGATAAGTTTTCTTCAGAAAAATCACAAGGAGTATTGGCTTGTGTAAAATGGTGATAATTTCCTGATATCAGTATGTATCATCATTGCACCACTTATTTTATAGGGTCTTCTTGTGATAAGTGATTATGTCGTTTAACACAGTGGAGGCCCATTTGATGCTGTCCAGGGCAACTGAAGTAAAGTGTCTAGCCCGAGGACATGACAACAATAGCACAGACCAGTCTAGACCTTTACTTTCCTGATTAAGATAAAACACCATAGGTAAGTTGAACCACACCCTTCTCCTGAGGTGGCATAAGCCAAAACCCTACCAATGAACAATCATGATCAATTTCTGGTCATAAAACTACTGATTGAACTGTCATATGAACGTGCACAGGTCATCTACCATAATCGCATGCAGGCCAACAATCACTGAGTTAAGTCCGTGTGCAGGCCAACAATCACTGAGTTAAGTCCGTGTGCAGGCCACCACTTACTGAGTTGTGTTCATGTACAGGCCACCACTCACTGAGTTATGATCGTGTGCAGGTTAACACTCACTGAGATATGGTCGTGTGCAGACCAACACTCGCTGAGTTATGATCGTGTGCAGGTTAACACAGAGTTATGGTCGTGTGCAGGCCACCACTCACTGAGTTATGTTCCTGTGCAAACCAACACTTACTGAGGTATGATCGTGTTCAGGTCAACACTCACTGAGGTATGATCGTGTGTAGACCAACACTCACTGAGTTGTGTTCGTGTGCAAATCAACACTCGCTGAGTTATGATTGTGTACAGGCCAACACTCTTTGAGTTATGATCGTGTGCAGGCCAACACTCACTGAGTTATGATCGTGTACAGGCCAACGCGTACTGAGTTATGATCGTGTACAGGCCAACACGTACTGAGTTATGATCGTGTACAGGCCAACACGTACTGAGTTATGATCGTGTACAGGCCAACACGTACTGAGTTATGATCGTGTGGAGGCCAACATTCACTGTGGTATGATCGTGTGCTCTTATGATCATGTGCAGGTCACTACTCACTGAGGTATGATCGTGTGCAAGCCAAGATTCACGGAAGTATGATCGTGTTCAGGCCAGCACTCACTAAGTTGTGTTCGTGTGCAAATCAACACTAACTGAGTTTATGATCCTGTACAGGCCAACACTTACTGAGTTATGATCGTGTGCAGGCCACCACTCACTGAGTTATGATCGTGTGCAGACCAACAATCACTGAGGTATGATCGTGTGCAGACCAACAATCACTGAGGTATGATCGTGTTCAGGCCAACATTGACTGACGTATGATTGTCTGTAGGGCAATACTCACTTTTTGATATAGAAATTTTGATAGACAAATTTGACAAGCGTTTTTACATATTTTGGCCTGTAATTAAAGACAATGCCTGCAATGCTTTGACACTTTGTATAAGAGCGAAATACTAAGGGAAAATTCAATAGTAAGAGATCAAAGTACTGAGCGTACTGTTTTCCAAAATAATGCTGTATAACGTAAATTCTGAACTGTACCGGAAAAAAAAAAAAAAAAAACAGAAATTGAATTTTTGGAAAACATTACTTATCGTTTTCAATAGGAAGTGTACACGGGACCACAGGAGGTTTTTAAGGAAATTTCATTATTGTTTACCTCTAAAAATATGAAATTCAATTCTTAGGAAATTCTTGATTTATCGACGACTGTGACCATGAAAGTGAGCAAAGGTAATTTTTATTATCATACTCAATTGCCCATAATGTTAGCATGCTATACATGTGAAATATCAGGTCTTCAGGCTTCATAGAACTCAAGAAGATTCTAAACGTCTGGTAATTTAAATAACGTTTAGTGAAAATTTTGATCCCTATGGAAAACCGGAAGTGTGTCTTTTGTGGAAGTTTTTCTTACACCAATCAAAACCAATTCTCCGCAGACGGCTGTTGACAAAACCACGTAACTGTTTCCCGTTTAAAAATCAAGAAAACGTCATTTAATTTTATTAATATAATTGATGCCTGTTACCTGGAAAGTGGGTCAAAGTCATCCATATTACCAACATTTATAAACAATTGTATTACCTTTATATGCATAAGATATCAAGTCTCTTCAACAGGAGTTTCGTATACGTTGGTAAATATCGAACGTCTAGATCTTTCCAAACTTGAGAAGAAGTTTCTGGTAGTTTGGTGCCCTAAATTGCACTTTTAAGCTTTGACCCCTACGGAAAACCGGAAGTTAACGTTTTACACAAAAATGGCCTTTATTTTTAATTCTAAATAACACACCCAAAAATTATTTCAAAATGTCATGTCATTATTGAGATATTGACGTTAGGACAAAAATCAAACATGGCGTCATGGCGGCCATTTTGTATTTTCGACAAAGTTGAAAATTACGTCAGAATTTAGAGTTCATGTTACCAAACCTATACCATAATAGTTAAACAAAATTTCATTGAAAGATCTTGGAATACTTTTAGATCAAACTTTTTGTCTGCACTTGACATGAAACTATGGATTTTTTTTAAATGACATAAAATATCATAGAAAGATGTCACAGAAGAATTGTAGCCTCAAAAATGATCGGATTGACATTTTGCATTGAACTGTAGAAAACAAAATCGAAAAAAAATAATAATTTTTTTTTCTTTTGCTATTTTTTTAACTTGATGAAGTCACCAATTTTACGAAAGACCATTCTAACAGCTGTGAAGTTCCCAAAGGGTATCCATCATTTGCTACTTTATAATGTTCTTTAATCTCACACATTGCTGTCACTTGTAAATGAGAAGTGGGCGAGATAGTCATGTTGTCTAATTAGTGTTTTAATGTCTCTAGCTTTCAATTTCGATTTATTAGGTATTTCAAAAAAAAATAGTTTTGCATTTCTTGTTTCAAATGTACTAGTCAAGAGACCATTAAGTTATATAACACAACTAAATATAATTTTGATTTAATTAGATATACCTACTATCACGTGGACCACAGGCTTCTATACTTGTAACGTATAAAAGATACAGGTTAATGAAAATTATGGAGAAGTTGTACGGCCGCCATAGTGATTTATTTAGAAATATTCTATTTCTTCGTGCGATTTGCAGTTGGATGTTCCGTCGTTGTGGACCTTGTTCTCGTTTGAGAACGTGGCATTATTTGGTTTGACCATTATCTATATAGCGGATGTCGTCAGTGGAGCAGAAGACGTTTATTCTTCCGAAATGCCTGATTCGAAAAAGAGTCCCCGTATTAATATTTCGTGTGTCCATATTTCTCCGTAGTTTTATTGAATTTGAGTTTGGGATTATGTGGACATGTTTGCATTTAATGTTATTGTACTTAACGTACTAGCCAGATGTACACTCATGTAATATTCTTCAATTAGAGGTAACGTTCTAAAGAGCTTGTGTTATGTCTTTTGGATAATATTGAAACTAAAATCCCTTCCATATGATTTCCATTATTTTTTTCAAAACATCTCACGGTCGGCCAAATGCTTTTTGAAGGTTGAATATAACAAGACCAATGTAAGAACCGTTCGTCCCCTGACTTTCTTTAAAATACGTTACTGTCCAATGTTTTCAATCCTGAACCAACTGTTTTGAAGCTGAGCCCCTAATACCTATGATACGTGTATGTGTGCATGTGCTAAGCGTTCGTGTACACTAAATCAATTATTGTAGAGAAGAAAATATACGGACATATGTGCTAGGTTTTGCTGTGATACTGTAAATTAAGTACAACGATGTATGTGCCTGAACAAGCTTCCCTCTTCCGACTGCGGTACTCCATGTGAATGGTACATCACTTCCCAAATTAGGCTATATCATTTACATCTGGGTCAGTTCATTGTTTTTGAGGTAGTGTCTGACAGCACTTTGGACTTTATGTTGTATAGTGCTCGTTTCTCTGAGACATGATGTGAATTCTGGTTTAGATAAAAGTAGGTGATTGTACGTAGTGTACAATATTTTATCCCACGTAGTGAATGCTGGTTATAACTTTTGTATAATTCTTTTTGTGAAGAATTACATTATTAAATAGGAATTCATTTTTACCTGCTAATCATATATTGTATTTTTAAGTACACTTTAGTCTTACGATCTGTTGGCATTCAGAAAATGTGTATTGTAAAACAATAGAGGTGTGTATTATAAAACAACAGAGGTGTGTATTTGCTAAATAGTTTTCTTTTATTAGATTTTAAACAAGACAATCATGAGTCACACTACTGATAAAGGTTTCTTCCCATAAAACGTCTAGAGACAATTAACATTTTTCACGTCCAATCTCAATGTGTTCATCTCTATATCTGTCCGAATTTGATGTCCTGTTGATGTCCTCCCTAATCTCTGTCTTTCCTAAAGGGAAGAAAACACACAATTCGTAACATCTGTTTAGAATTATACATAACAAGGTTTTATAATTTGATTTGATGAAAATTAGGGTTCAATATATGTTTACTTTCCTGGACAAATACCATTGATTTCTTGCATATCAAAACAATATACATTTAATTAACTGGACAAAGTCGTAATGCACTCGCCTCTCACCTACGCTATTCCTCATCAAAAAGGTTCAGATTATAAGCCGCGCACGCGACAACCAAATGTTTTCTTATTTACTACCATTTCCTGCTTTACTTAGTTTCTTGATAATTAGGCTTCTACAATATACTTACCCAAGAACTTGCTCGTACTAGCTGCCTCCAAACAATTGCACTAGTGTTTAGCAATGGGTTGACGGCAGAATTGATCGTCAGTACAAACAAGATCACCCACCCATAGGCGTCATCCGGTATGGTGTATCCCCCTTTTGCCAGTATTCCTAAAAACAGCGTAGATTTACACTAGATGTATATACATATTAATATATGCAGTTGGGGTGTGTTAAAAAGGATGTACATTTTGTAACTATTGGAAATCAGACAGGACATTCCGTCTGAAACTTTTCGTTAGACGAAAATCACACATGTATATGTATATTCATATTTCCGTTTACTGAACACACCTTAGCGCAGCGCATGAAGGAAACTAGCGCTTGTCAATACGTACCCATAATACCGATAGGTAACCAACAGCAAAAGTCGGTCGCCACCACCAGGAAGAGGACTCTTGCTACATATATATCCAATTGACGAGTCTGTGTCATCAGTCCAGCACTTGTCTTTACACTTTTAAACATACAAAACTCTCCTAAGGCTACAACTATAAAGATGAAACTGTTCAGGCAAACGAACACTGCGAATGAGTATTCCGAACCAGATTGCTTGTCTCCTGTAAGTGGCAAGGTGAAACACACCCCTGATTGAGAATAAAATTCTCCTTTAAAGTACAACTTACTAGGAAATGCAGGAATTACTGCAATTACAACTGACATCAACCACAAGACTCCTGATGCAGCGAAAGCAAATTTCCTCGAAATTTTCTTTCTGGAATAAAGGGACATGGGGAACACTGTACGAAATGCTCTATCTATGGTTATTGATAAAATAAGAAAAGTTGACATTTCACTGGATATATTAAAGATTATACCAGCTAAGGTACATATTTGACTTTCTCTCCATGCTTGACTGTTCCACGAGTACACCCCTCTGTAACGGACATCGGCAGCGCCTATAATTAGTAGGTATATACCCATAAGACAGTCGGAGATACTCAGGAACAGCACAAAGATCGAAAAGGTGGTGATGGTGGTGGCATGTTTGGCGATATATAATGAATATATAATCACAAAAACGTTTCCAATCAAAGCAAAAACTCCGATTATCCAGAGACACATTTTTTGTGCATTGGAAGCAATCAAGTCATAACAGGATGATATCGCATCGGAGTAGCACAAATCATCTTTATACCTGCACTTCTCTATTTCAGATAAATCTTTAACACAATGATCGTCGTCAACAGATTCAGGTTTCACACAACACATGAAAGGAGTATCAGTAAGTAAGATTAAAAGCTGGTCTAAACCTTGAAATATGTGTTCTGTAACTCTAACCTCGTTGCCTACGATATTTAAAAACTTTAAGTTACTGCTGTTGGTGAATGTTCCAGTTGGTAAATCTAGAAAGGAATTGTAAGATATGTCCAGGAAGGATAGAGACGAAGGTAAGACAGGTAAGGCAGATAACATATTATTGGCAAGATATATACCTTCAAGTCGAGATAGTTCTTCAAATGAATCACGAGGGAAAGCTGTTAATCCGTTATTAATTAGAGACAGATTTCTAAGTCTATGAAGTCCAGTAAAGATATTTTCTTGAAATTCTCTTAACCGATTGTTATCTAGAATAAGATCGCTGAGGTTAAAGAGTCGACCAAAAATGTATTTTGACAGAACTCTTATCTGATTGTTCTCTAGATGTAAATAGGACAGAGCAGGTAGTCCATCAAATAGGTTACTTGAAAGATCTGTAATTTCATTGTGAGAAAGATCCAGTTTTATCAGTGAAAAGAGTCCATAAAATACATGGTCTGGGATCTCTTTTATCTTATTGTTTTTTAGATGTAAATAGGTAAGAGCAGATTGTCTATCAAACGGGTTGTCGTTAGACAGATCCATCAGCCTATAGAATAGATTACCAGGAAGACCCATTATTTCATTGTTAGACAAATCAAGATAGCTAAGGACAGATAATCCATCCAAAAGATCCTCTGGAAGATCTCTTATTCCATTGTTAGACAGATCTAGATAGCTAAGGGCAGATAATCCATCAAAAAGATCCGCTGGAAGATCTCTTATTTCATTGTTAGATAGATCTAGATACGTGAGGGCAGAAAGGTCATCAAATGGATAAGTCTTTTCGAATAGTTCATCAGTCTGACCTGGAAGAAAAGATATTCTATTTTTCGACAGATCAAGATAGGTAAGGGCAGATACTCCGCTAAACAAATTATCTTGAAGAACTACAATACGGTTATTGGACAGATCAAGTTCTTTAAGTGAATAGAGTCCATAAAGTATATAATTTGAGAGTGCTGTTATCAGATTGTTGTTTATATGTAGACGAGTGAGAGCAGACAGACCATCAAATAGAACATCTGGAAGAGCTGTTATTTTATTGGTGGACAAATCTAGAGAGGTAAGACCAGATATTCCATTTAATGGATTATCTGTCAGATTTACTATATCATTGAAGGACAAATCTAGAGAGGTAAGACCAGATATTCCATCAAACAGATTATCCGTAAGATTCGTTATTTTATTGTTTGACAGGTTTAGATATTTAAGAGCATAAAGGCCATCAAATAGATTATCTGGAAGAGATGTAATCTGATTGTTTGACAGATCGAAACAGGTAAGAGCAGACACTTGATCAAACCCATCATCTTTTTTAATGTCGGTAATCAGATCCAGCAATCCATCAACCAAAGTAAACAGGTCATCTATTGTTTTATCTATAGGCAGATCTGAAAGACCAGATTGTTCATCATATTCGTTATCTTGAAGATCTGATGTTGTAAAAAGATTATCAGGAAGAAATGTTATTTTGTTGTAAGACAAATCCAGCTTTGCAAGTGAAGGGAGACCGTGGAACAAAGTCCCTGGGAGGGATGTTATCTGGTTATTTTCTAAATCTAGATATGTAAGATCAGATAATCCAATAAAAATGTTGTCCGGAAGATCAATAATTCTGTTGTTAGACAGATCCAGTTTCAAAGGTGAAGAGAGTCCGTGGAATACGTTACCAGGTAAACGATTGATTTGGTTAGATGATAGATCTAACGATAAAAGACTAGACAAGTCTTGGAAGACATACGGAGTTAAAGAGGACCATATATTACTATTAGACAACCTAAGTGATTTCAGGGTATATAACCCCGTGGTTAAATTGCCTGTTAATGAGGAGATGTCTGTTAGCTCTAGATAAGTAAAGTTTGACAAGTTAAGAGAATCCGCAGATAGTGGATCGCTCTCGTTTGTCATAATGGAGACATTCTTGAAATGGGACCGTAGAACAGTCAGGGGACTATCACGGACGCTGACGATTAAACCTAGACACATACAGATTGGCTCTGAAGCCCAGTCACAGTGAGTCTCGTCACGATTGCCCTTACACTTGCATTCATCGACACACTTTTCCTTCGTGAAGTTTCTGGGTACTTCACAAGAGTGGTTCACTGTACAGTGTAGTTCTGAAACACATTTATAAGGTATATCTAAACACGTGATGATCGTGATGTACAGAATCATAGTTACATGTAAGTATGTACTATAATCCGTCCTGATGTAGAGATCGAGATGTAATTACTTAATATACAAAAATATAGATTGAAAAAATGGAAAGTAAAATATGGTGTTTCATTAGGCATTATAATTGTTTTCCTTATCTGGTCTAGGTAAAATTAGTGAAGCAAGATTCTAGTTTTACATAGGAAAATTTATAGTAAGAACTATAAGAATTTATTTCAATAAATTAATGCTGTATGGCTTTTTTTGATGGTAAATTGTTTTTATTATCGTCCTTAAATATCAGTATACAACCAAACATTATCATGTAACATTTTATTAATTGCATTTGAACTTTTTTCTCTTGCATCTTAGCAACAATTTATTTTAGTTGGAAACAATGTAGGACACCATTGAAATGATATACATGTGAGTCAATAAATGGTAACACCATGTCATTAATATCAATCTTTCACCCTAAACCAAGTGCATGATGTAAGAAATTAAACAGAGATATATATAAACATTGTTTAAAACGAAAGCCGTGAACTCGTCTTTTTCCCTTGAGATAACTCTAATGATTCTAACAAGAGAGAGTAGGTCATTCTTCATTTATGTATATATATTTGGTTCCAAACCTGGATTTACAAATAGAGAATTTTGTGCCTCTTGATATGTATAGTTTAAAAGATCATGCACATTACAAATTCCTTCTGAAATAGAAGCGGAAATTATATTTTTATTATGCAACTTACATACGAAAATAACAAAAAAAAAAAAAAAAAAAAACAAGAAAATTAAATTGGACTGATACCAAATCTAATTTGCTATATTCGCGCTCTAATTATGAGGTCACAATGAACGTCCGTCACATTTCTGCTGGATCATAAACACCAACTGTGTAACACTTTGAAGTGATTGTTGTCGTACTGATGGAGGGGTACTTATGCTATAAAAGTATTTGTAGTGTAATATTTACCACATTCGTGTCCTGTTTCCCGTCCTGGACACTGAAAGTCACATCTGTGGCTGACGTGATCGTACGAGGGATCTTGACACGCGTATGGATTCCTGTATTGAAACTGTTCATCTGATGAAATAATTGAAATTGACATATCAGTATTCATTTTTTCATATTTTGTAAATACAAATGACATAATTAAACCAAATTCAGAAGTGTTGTCCCTGAGGTTTGCTGTAACCTTCATGACATGGAGCATTACAAATCATGGGGATATTGCACTTCGACATATATTTCGACTGATTCGGACTTTTAAAATAACCTAGAAGGACGAAACAGCTGTATAATGTAACATCACTGAAAAAAATTATATGAAATGTCACACTGACAAATCCTAGAAGAACGAAACAGCGGTATGATGTAACATCACTGAAAAAAATTATATGATATGTCACACTGACAAATCCTAGAAGAACGAAACAGCGGTATGATGTAGCATCACTGAAAAATTATATGATATGGCACACTAACAAATCCTAGAAGAACGAAACAGCGGTATGATGTAGCATCACTGAAAAATTATATGATATGACACACTAACAAATCCTAGAAGAACGAAACAGCGGTATGATGTAGCATCACTGAATAAATTATATGAATCCTAGAAGTAGGAAATAGATATGGCACACTGACAAATCCTAGAAGTAGGAAATAGATATGGCACACTGACAAATCCTAGAAGTAGGAAATAGATATGGCACACTGACAAATCCTAGAAGTAGGAAATAGATATGGCACACTAACAAATCCTAGAAGTAGGAAATAGATATGGCACACTGACAAATCCTAGAAGTAGGAAATAGATATGGCACACTAACAAATCCTAGAAGTAGGAAATAGATATGGCACACTGACAAATCCTAGAAGTAGGAAATAGATATATGGTGCATTTTAATATTGTATTTTGTTCTACTGTATCTTGCATTATATTGGAAAGTGTCATTGCTGAATATTCTTATTTGTTGACTATGTAGAAATTCTAATGAAAGTTACTCATTTAGAACGTTGTCAGGCAAATTATAAAGTTTCCACTTCAATAAACAAGCATTTGAAATTTGATATATAGAAAAAGAAAACGTAATGACATCCAAACA
This sequence comes from Ylistrum balloti, assembly GCF_031769215.1. Classification (NCBI taxonomy): domain Eukaryota; kingdom Metazoa; phylum Mollusca; class Bivalvia; order Pectinida; family Pectinidae; genus Ylistrum; species Ylistrum balloti. The sequence continues at coordinate 150,584 of NW_026782487.1, forward strand.
AAGATACAAATTTAAATAAGTGTTTCAAAAAGGTTTTGTTTAGATAAGACATGTCTAATGCATGAAAACATATACTGAATGACGAAGTTTTATTAATTTGAAACGGAAAATGTCGATTTAAACAACGCACAAAAATCAAAGGTGTACACGGTTGACGAGGCAATTTAAACTGCATACGATGGAACGGATTTTTGTATACCAGGTAGACATATTTTTATATATCTGTTATCTACATATGAATGTTATGTCAACATTTAACTGATTAAGACAGAAAGAGAATGATAATGCTATTTTGATATATGTCAAAAAGATTGACTTTGTTCGGTATTTAACATTGTACTGTGTGTGTTGCCTCTTTAACTGTCCGTCTTTGGATATCTGTAAGAAAATCCATGGCATTGTCTAATTTGACAGGAGATGGCCATGACGAAAGCTGGGCATGTCTTGTTGATTGTAGGTCCGGGTCTTATGTTTGTATGTTGAAGTGAGCTGGCTCTTATGAATGCGTATTTATCAGAGTGTTTGTCTGCTCGTACATGGTATGTATATGTGTACCATTTGTCTATAGTCTGTCTCTCTATCTGTCTGTCTTTCTTATTTTCATATCCCATATAAACAGCACAAAACTGCTTAAAAAGAAAAGCGTTTTTACAGCTTAACATTTGAACTGAACGCCTCTATCAAATTTACTACCCTAAGTAAAAATTTCTACTTTTTTTTTTTACAGTTATCATCGATGACTATTTCCTGATATACAATCTAATAGGTACTGAGAATTGTTGAGATTCAAAAACAAAAAGAAGAAATGCTTAAAGAACCTTACTTTCTTGGCATTCCTGTTCTTTTGGTGTTTCGGTTTGTGAGCGTTTATTTCTGATGTAAGGAACAGACGACATAACACCCAAGTCTTCATTCTTCCAGTGCTCACTCTTCTCAAATTTTTCCAGTTTTTCCAGATTTTCAATCGGATATATATCACGATGCAAAGAACAAGATATTCCGATAAAAATCCCCAGAGACAAAAGCCTGAGTAGGTCCATCATGATGATGTGTAATAGCGTTAAGATAACGAGAGACAAACGGTTATGAAAGTATCTAAGCGGGGTATTCTGGGCGCCTCGGCCGCGCAACTGTCGGTATCCTATCTGATGATCAACATCAAACGCATATCATTAACAATGACCGAATTATCGTTACCAAGAATTAGGAGCGGACATGACGCATGTATTCAATTAATACTGTCATCTCAGTTTTTCAGGCGTGGTATTGTGTTCACAAATCGGGTGATTGTATTCCGTTTGTCAGTATGATAATTTGTATATTTGATGCGAAAGAAGAATTTTGATAATATGGAGGTTATATTGGTTTAAGGCAGAGAGTTTGAACATAAAATTGATAGCGAGACATGTCCCCTGTACCTTTGTTGAGCTTGCCCACCTCATGACGTGAAACAAGATTTGGAAAATGGATATAGAACACATAACAAATAAACTTTGGTTATATGTTGTACACTTAATATCTCTTCACAAATGTAGCAAATAGATATGAAGGCATATTAAACGAAACTATCTATATCGGAGAGATAACGTGTTGTGTATTAAAACATTGGTAATGATGCTGATTAGCCTTTGTTACCAATTGGTATTTTTATGTCCAGGAATGTCAACTGAAAAACAATAAATACTTCAGATTTCAATCTCCAATTTGTTTTGTAATCAGGAAAGGCTCCTAAAATTGTTGTGATACCATACAAGATATCAGTCAGAGTTTTGAAAATCTATGAATATACAGAAACCAAATGTCAATGTCCACAACTATTTTTGTTTCTGTCTGTTCTTCTGAATTAGAAACGTGCAATTTTTAACCATTTATAGGTAACGAAATGGAGTATGCAATCGTTAAATATGTAAAATATCCGACAGTTTATTAAAATGAGTGATTCAGTGCCGGGTCTCCGTTTCCCACTTAATGACGTGTCCATATACGGATAATGTTCTTCGTTTCTAGCTCACGACCGTTGATTTTATATGAGTTGTTTCCTTTGGTCCCCTTGAGGAAGTTAGACAACCGTTGAAATGAGGTGTGATATGTTTGCTTGATGAGTTTATGTTGGCAGCGCCCCCAGTAACTTGAAAGGTACGAGCAACGCATAGACCAATAGAATATATTGTTACAAAGCCCGTGCAGTTTCCGCTAATGTCAACACCAAGGAATCACAGATCAACAGGACTGTCCTCTGCACTTCAAATGTAACACTGGACGTTCAATGATATCAACATCTCTCAGTTAGAATAAGCGTCTTCTGTTTCATCAACAACACCTACCACGTGACCTTGGTCGATCCAACAAACTAACGACCGTCAATCACGTCCAGTGTCATAACAAATCGAATATTTCTCCTTCGTTCGACCGTAAAACTTTTTGTCAACCTTGAGAACCTTGTGGTACAAGTTTGTTAGTTGATGTCTCCTTGCCCAAAACATATGTGACATCTTAACACCATAGTTTGGAAATGCAAGTGTAATGAAAAGTTTCAATAGGAAAACTTCAAATCATCACACATACAGCTTGGTGGAAAACTGTCTATGTTGGTTTCGTTGTAGGAAAAGGACTCGTGTAAAATAAAGAGATAGGAAAACTGTCCATCTTGGTTTCGTTGTAGGAAAAGGACTCGTGTAAAATGAAGAGATATTCGATGTGTAATGGTATAATAATAGAATGCCTTACCAAAAGACCTGAAGAGACATTCAATAATGTTCCTAATGTTCGGCATCATTCTTCATCGCTTCTTATCTTTTACCATATCAAATGTCACGTCATCATTACCAGTACGACTAATGTTCGATTTGTACATTATTATACCAAATTTCGCTCTGATTATCGTATAAACGTGGTACACAGACAGTACTTTCATCAATCACTTTTGGTTTGTCTACTTTTCATTAATCCTAACTATGCTGATATTGGCGAAAGCAGAAGAAGAGGGGGAACGATATTTAAGAATGCCCTTCTCTTTAACAGCTTTCAGTTGGCTTTTATAGATATATGAGGCAAATACACATTAAGCGAACTGAAAGCCGCATTTCCAGCTTTTTATGCTTTTATATATATATATTTCACTATTTAGACGTTTGGTTTAGTTTTTATATTTGTTTACCATATTGTAGTACAATAGTGTCTGACGTGTACAACACATATTTAGATGAAGTTTGTTTTACAGACTAAGGGGCACAAAGAAAATCCTTTCGAATCTTCTCCATGAATTAATCAATTAATCAATTCAATACAATAACAGGTAAGTAATTAATACATAAAAAAACATGCCAATTACCATTAACGCGATAAAATACTAAAACTAAGTTTTAAACACCAATATCGCAACTTAGTCTAATATACACTCTACGCCCAATCCCTATTCTCCGAAACGATGATTCAGTCACCGTGAATCATGTATTTTAGGATGCCAACAACTGAGTGAGTGGGACGCCTGGGAAACAAACAGTGTTATATTGTTACTGTCTTTACAGAAGATAATTTATGACTATTTATCTCAAATCTTCACATCATCGCAATGAGCATGTTCAAACTTTCGTCTCTCTATTTTCTTGTCGTATATACATGTGGTTTTCATCAAGTTGTATATCCAATGGACAATTTGGAAAAAGCGGATAGATTTGCGGAGGAGAATAATCAACGGAAGAATGAAGACTTAGATGTTAGAGCGTCTATTTCTAACATAAGTAAACGTACACAGACAGCGACTGAACAAAAATGCCTATGGGGTAAGAATTTCCAAAACCATTACATTGTTTTTAAATTTCAGAATTAAGACAAATTATTTTAAGTAAATATTGGAAATATGTCAGTTGATCATTTTGAAAATGACGTCAATGATATATATTTTTTATTTCAGAATAATTTATTGTCCGAAGTTCTTGATAGAAAAATAAATTGAGTACCAGGTCAAGCTTTTAAAATCCCTCTTCATATATATACACACAAGTTTAATGACACATGTATAAGATGAAAGATATGAATCACATCAGCACATGCAAAAGGAAACAGGAAACACTGCCATCGGTTATCATATTACATATTTGAAAGGTTATAATGCCATTAATTAAGTTTTCTCAAGGTCCAGTTCTTTGTAATGATGACGACACACACTAACTGTCCATATATACGCAATTATATGCCTCATTACCAATGGAGAATCAGTATCACTTTCATTTTGTAAATCCATGACAGATTAAGTAACACGCCATCATTTTGGAGGGAGGGGGGTGGTTTTATCAATAGGAGACGACTGTAATTTAGAAGGTATTTTTCTTTGACCTCTTACATTAAAGAAATATGTTCCTTTCAAATAGATCTAAATTTATTCCAAGAAGCTGGAGTGTTTATTTGCTTAGTCCTAGAATGCTGTCGATTTCTTTGTCTTATTTTCAGTCTAAGTTCATAAGTCATCCCAATTTTATCATTAGGTCTAACAGTTGCAGTTTTATTTGGTATAAATAGGTCTATAGCTACTAAAATGTTGTTAAAACAGAATTCATGTCATTAATATTACCTTGAAGTTGACGATTCCAGTCCACAAATCTCAGATATTATTTCGCTTCTTCCCAATTAGTATTGTCAACATAGAAAGGTGTTTTTATAGGCGTGCTTCTTAAAAGATTTGAAATTCAATTGTTATAATTCTGCTGAATGAATCTACACTTTCTTCCTATTTGCAACATTCACAAAAGAAAAGTTAATCCTAACATGTACATTTCAATTTTTTCAACAGGGTCTCTTTACAGGGAGAAATACAAGTGTCCAGATCCCTCCTATTTTCAGCTTATCTACAGATGTAATTTACAGTGTCCAGGACATGAGAAAGGACACGACTGCGGTTAGTATCCAAATGCTTGTATCATATAACTACCTCAGCACAATAACACACACAAGTCTGTGTTAAAATACAGGGTAAAACCATCTAGCATTATTCTTATTGACTTCTATATAAATTCTTAGCTTCATATGCATTCTGACGTCATCAAAAAGCATTAACTATAAGATTTAGCATATCAAGATTTAAAGTATTTTATGTAAAAAGATTTATTAATATGAATAAAAAATGCTGGGTTTGGAGAAACGTCAAAATGTCTCAAAGAAACACAATTACTATCGTCTTTAAACCCAAATCACCTTTGGATGGAAAATGAAGAGTTCATAGGTTTCGGTTACATTAAGTTTTCTTTTTCTTTTTTTTTTGAACTCAAAACAATATCAAGAGAAAGAATGAATCAACATAAATTTTGCTAAGCCACCTCAAAATAAAAAGCCATCAGTGAACAAAAAAATTTTAAAGTCTCAATGTTATCAATAATATCAATGTTAGGAAATGTAAAGCTGAGTTTAAGGCTTTTACAAAGGACAAGTTTCTCTAGAAAAAATTTTTTCCTTTAAAATGCATTTCCTTTCTGAAATTCGATTCTGTGTATTTATGGATTAAAGGTATTTTTTAATTATCTACATTTGAAAGTAGATGTTAATTTAACATATTTAGTAACAATTTTTTCCTGAACCTTGAGTGATTATATAATGCATACTTCAAATTAAAAATATTGATATATATGCCAAGATATAGTTTTTATTATAATTTTAAAAAAAAAGACATATAATAGATTTGGTAATACGACAAGGCTAACGTCAACATGTAAACATAATGTTACTTGAAACTCAAATTCAAATTACCTAGAGTGAAATACAAACAAAAGTGACATCTCTGCTAGAAAATTACTTCAAAGTTTACAATAAACATTACAATATACCTTATAAATGTGTTTCAGAACTACACTGTACAGTGAACTACTCTTGCCTAGCACCTCGAAACATCACTACGAAAACGTGTGCAAACGCATACAAGTGTAAGGGCAATCATGACGAGACTCACTGTGACTGGGCTTCAGAGCCAATCTGTATGTGTCTAGGTTTAATCGTCAGCGTCCGTGATAGTCCCCTGACTGTTCTACGGTCCCAATTCAAGAATGTCTCCATTATGACAAACGAGAGCGATCTACTATCTGCTGATTCCCTTAACGTGTCAAACTTTACTTATCTGGAGCTAACAGACATCTCTTCATTAACAGACAATTTAACCACGGGGTTATGTAACCTGAAATCACTTAGGTTGTCTAATAGTAATATTTGGTCCTCTTTAACTCCGTATGTCTTCCAAGACTTGTCTAGTCTTTTATCGTTAGATCTATCATCTAATGAAATCAATCGTTTACCTGGTAACGTATTCCACGGACTCTCTTCACTTATAAAATTGGATCTGTCTAACAACAGAATTTTAGATCTTCCAAATAACCTGTTTGATGGACTATATAGTCTATCCTATCTTGATCTGTCTAAAAATGGAATATCTCTTCTTCCAGGACTCTATGGTCAGTTTTACGATATGACTGTTCTATTTGAGGAATTATCTGCTCTAACCTATCTAGACCTGTCTGACAACAGAATAATAAACCTTTCTGATAAACAATTTAATGGTATATCTCAAATTACATATTTCAATCTGTCTAACAATAGAATAAAAGATATTCCTGATAACCTATTGGATGGGTTATCTGATCTTACCTATTTAGATTTAGAAAACAATCAGATAACACATCTACCAAGAAATGTGTTCTACGGACTCGCTTCACTTGAAATACTGGATTTGTCTAACAATAGGTTAGCACATATTCCAACACAACTTTTTAATGGACTTTCTGCTCTTCAAAATCTAGATTTGTCCACAAATGAAACATTTGATCTATTAGATAATCCAGTTAGTGGACTGTCTGATCTTATTTTGCCAGATCTGTTTGTAGATGGAACTATGGATAATGTACTTTACAAGGTAGTTGATGTATTTCTGGATTTGTCTAAAGATACAAAACCAAGTAAACTACCTGATGACATATCTGCTCTTACCTTCATCGATCTGTCCAACAATGAAATAATAATTCTACCAGATAATCTATTTGGTGAACTATCGGCTCTTATCTTCCTAGATCTCTCCAACAACAAATTGACTAATCTTCCAGGTAATATATTTGATGGGTTATCGGCCCTTACCTATCTAGATTTCTCTAACAATAGAATTAACTTTAATCAAGGTTCCCAAGTGTTGGCGATTTTCGATACCAGTCCTGTTTCATTTTATGAACTATCTGCTCTCAAGTATTTGAATATGTCTAACAATGGAATAACGTATCTTCCAAATTACCTATTTGAAGGACTAACTAGTCTTACTTATCTAGATCTGTCTAACAACAATGTATCCGTTCTTCCACATAGTGATTTGTCTAACGATAAAATTATTCCAATATTTGGACTACCATCTCTTACTTATCTAAACCTGGAGAACAATCAGATAACGGAGCTCCCTAACGATATTTTTAATGTACTCTCTAACCTTAAGTCTCTACATCTAGGTAACAACCATATAAAGAAGATCCTAGTACACACCTTTACTCGACTCCATAGACTTCGAAATCTTTCTCTTATCAATAACGGATTAACAGTTTTCCCTCGCGATTCATTTAAAGGACTATCTCGGCTTGAAGGTATTTATCTTACCAACAACAAGTTATCTTCCTTACCAGTCTTACCTTCGTCTCTATCCTACCTGGACATATCTTACAATTCATTTCTAGATTTACCAACTGGAACATTCACCAACAGCAGTAACTTAAAGTTTTTAAATATCGTAGGCAACGAGGTTAGAGTTACAGAACACATATTTCAAGGTTTAGACCAGCTTTTAATCTTACTTACTGATACTCCTTTCATGTGTTGTGTGAAACCTGAATCTGTTGACGACGATCATTGTGTTAAAGATTTATCTGAAATAGAGAAGTGCAGGTATAAAGATGATTTGTGCTACTCCGATGCGATATCATCCTGTTATGACTTGATTGCTTCCAATGCACAAAAACTGTGTCTCTGGATAATCGGAGTTTTTGCTTTGATTGGAAACGTTTTTGTGATTATATATTCATTATATATCGCCAAACATGCCACCACCATCACCACTTTTTCGATCTTTGTGCTGTTCCTGAGTATCTCCGACTGTCTTATGGGTATATACCTACTAATTATAGGCGCTGCCGATGTCCATTACAGAGGGATGTACTCGTGGAACAGTCAAGCATGGAGACAAAGTCAAATATGTACCTTAGCTGGTATCATTTCTAGTATATCCAGCGAAATGTCAACTTTTCTTATTTTATCAATAACCATAGATAGGGCATTTCGTACAGTGTTGCCCCTGTCCCTCTATTCCAGAAAGAAATTTTCTAAAAGATGTGTCTGCGTTGTATTGGCATTCTCATGCTTGGTTTCTGTTGCAATTGCAATCATCCCTGTTTTTCCTAGTAAGTTGTACTTTAAAGGAGAATTTTATTCTCAATCAGGAGTGTGTCTCGCCTTACCACTGACAGGAGACAAGCAATCTGGTTCGGAATACTCATTCGCAGTTTTCGTTTGCCTGAACAGTTTCCTCTTTGTAGTTATAGCCGCAGGTCAGCTTTGTATGTTTAAAAGCATAAAGACAAGTTCTAGACGGATGACTTCGACACAGACTCGTCGACGTGATAAAACTGCAGCAAAATCCCTCTTCCTGGTGGTGGCGACCGACTTTTGCTGTTGGTTTCCTATCGGCGTTATGGGTTTGTATTCAATCAAAAATCATATTGACAGAAATATAACGAAAAGTATTCATCTCGCGAAAAAAGGAAAAAAAACAAAAACAAACAAAAAACGAGAAAAATGAATTAAAAAAACTAAATAAATTAAAACAAAATAAAAACAAAAAAATAAACGAAATAAAAAATTGAAAAAAAAAAAAACGAAAAAAGTCCCACCCTTCCTGTCTGCTACAGACTTTTAAACCCTTCCTCAAATTGCCTTGGATATACTTACTACCGATATAAAACTAATTTTAGGATTAATGGCAAAGTGTGGATACCAGATACCAGATGACGTGTATGCGTGGGTGATGGTGTTTGTGTTACCAGTAAATGCAGCTGTTAACCCGTTCTTATATACTGGAACAGCTGTTTGGAGGAAACGGCAAAGAGTAAGTTATCAATAATTCGCCTCGCTCGATTATATTTTATTTAAACAAGCAGAATTCAAGGTTTGGGTTCCGACTTTGACGTTATATGCATTTTGTGCCTATTCCGATAGTATTAGGTAAATGATCTAGAAGGATAGCCTACTACACAGAATATTGAATAATTTTTTTATAAATGGCAGAGGAAGATCAATTATTAATAGTATTTACCTATTCAGGAATCGTGCAAAAGATACATAAACGAACAGCACATTTAATCATATATATAATTATGTTAAGCAAGTTAATTACTCTGGCCCCATGACTCTGTTTTGTCCTTTTATGACTTATTAGTGATGCTATTGGTATGAAGTGTGAAAATCTAGATTGAAAACAGGTATATTCTTTATATAATTTTATTGGATGATTATCATACAACAGTAAAATGATATTATTGTGACGTCAGAAAATAATTAGGTCATGTGACAGTCAATGAGCAAATGAGAAAAAATACAAGTAGTTTTCAAATTCGATGTGTTCTTGATAAAAATAACTTTTACTTGTGTCACTATATTGTAGAAACCTCGTTATATATATATGTATGCAAAGGTTTAAAACACTCAATTTTGTCATTACTTATTCATTTGGATTCCGTGCCTCGGGATCTGATTGGAAACAGAACATCTCGTGAGCTATCGCTTATAACATGGCGTTCACACGTGGTTTTATCTTTTAATACAGGTCACACACACACAAACAACACACAAACACACACTCAGACACACACATACACACCTACCACACACACACACTCACACCCTCACACACACACGCACACCCTCACACAACACACACACACACACACCCACACACACACTAACACACACACTAACACACACACACCCTCACACACACTCACACACACACAACACACACACACACTAACACACACACACACACACTAACACACACGCACACACACATACACTAACACACACACACACACACTAACACACAAACACACACACTAACACACACACACACACGCACACTTTTAAAATTCTATGGTCAGTTTTCGAAATAAGTTATTTATGTTTTTTTCTGTTTAGGATCAAACGACGAAAAGCACGTCAACCTCGTCACAGAGAAATAGAGATGAAAACACGATAATAAAATCAAACATGTAAAGTATGACACAGTTTTATCATAATTGTTGCTGCTGTCTTGTTTAAAACCTTACAAAATAAATTTATTCTACGCAAATAAAACTGCTATGTTGTTTATACCTAGACCCTTCGGCCTTCTGGCTGATGTGAGGACTCGGGAGCTGTTGAGCGGTGTGTTATCAAAATGGTCATATAATAGTCTTTTAATCAAGTTTTTGCTTTTAGTTAAACAAATCACACCAAAAAAATACAATTATTAATACATCATTTAATTAACATTATAACAACAATGTTACACGATTTACGGATATTCATAAATGTGGCAGCTTAATTATGTATATGAAAAAGCAGTAACAATTGTAAAACTTTCTATGCAAGAAATTCCAAGAAATAATGATATCTTGCTAATTTACTAAAACAATGGATTTCATCTGGGTGGAATTTAATTTATTCACTATCGGTGTCAGAATCGATCACTACCACACAACGTATATATACAAATTGAGAGGGGGTGTGGATTCATTTTCTAGGAGATGATATCACTTTGAAGTGGGTGGTATATCCACGGACTGATATCAACTAATATAATATAAATTTAACACACATACAAAAACGGTATTATTAGTTGTAGAAATATGCAGAAATGCAATATAGTTTAATGTCAAGTCCCATAAACTATCATATCAATTATATGTAAGAAATTGAACACGGAAAAATAATGAGTTCCCGGAAGGATAATATGTTTCTAATATTATATTTTCCAGTCAAAAGCTTCTAAAGACAGTCAATCCACGATAAATTAAATTTTGAACAGATCCGTTTTTGCTACACCAATATCAAGCTGGATTTATATGATAGTACCTGAACAATGCAAGTCTCATTGATTTGACTTGTTTTATCAAACCTCGGACGACAAACAGTTGTTACACTAAGTATGTTGAATATTATCCTTTTGGAACAGCACAGATCTCTTGGAAACGTTTCATCAACTTACTCAATATGTATGTGTCCACCTCCTGCCAGAATTTTGGATCCAAAACATTAGTACTTTGTTATGTAAATGATTATTGAGTCACATAAAATTCATTGTAAATTTAAATTGCTATTTGATATAAACATAGTTACTTAATTGTGCATTATAAACATGAAATGTGAAACACAATAATAACAAATCGATGGAGAAAACCAAAGAAGTTGAAAATAATTTACATAACATGATTACCTCGTCCACTTCTGATCTATTGATATTGTTATCAAATCATTAATTAAAAAAATTATGCTTGAATTTTTCTGTAAAATGTAGAGAAACAAGAGAACTATACATATGTGTTTATAATATTATACAGTTACAACACGTGGATAGTACTTGGAACATTTCCAACTTTTAACATCACGTGATATGAATGACAATCAATTTCTATTGAAAGACTCTTCAGTTTCTATCAAACTATTTCCGTAAAATTGTCATATGCATTATCTACGTCAACAAGCTATCACCTTCCAATATTGCATATGTTGTTTACATAGGAAATGACACTTCTAATATAGGTCACAGACAAGTACTGTGATTCAGGCTTAACAGTATGAAGTGGCTTACAACGTCAACAACTACAACCTATTAATATCATTGTTATTAGGGAAATGGTCCACTTAGATATATCCTGATATAAGTTTCGATAACGCTTGAAAATTACTAATTAATTCTTCCCGGAAAGATGATCTAGTTAGATTAAATGACATTATGTTTAGAGAGGTCGATTTGCAGCTGATCACTATTAAATATTAAATTATAAGTTTTTGCTGTTATATATATAAACAAATAGTGTCAATAAAACATAACATAAAGTAATTATTTCACCTAGTTCATTAGTAGTGTTTAATATGATAAACAAGTGACATGGAGCAATTTTCTTACATACAACAGACATTGGCCATTGTTGTCAGTGACTTACCTGTAAAGTATCCGATAGTTGTATCATTGATCTTGTTTATTCTTATTTAACTTATAACTTACAAACTTTATAATTACAAATTAATTGAATAGTTACCTATAGGAACGACAGACATGACAAATTAAAGTCATCCTGACTTTGGGACAAGTCTGGTATTATAGAGAGTATAAAGAAGCACGGAAATTAAACACGGAAAACTAATTACTGCGTTTGAAAAAAGTTAATATTTATTAATTTTCTGTTGGAAGTAATAAACACATGCAAAGTGTGTTTCCCATAAGTAGTAGTATACGATATTTCTTTCATCCGAGTTAGTTATTCATCAAACGTTACAAATAACATGAGCCTTGAGGACGCAAATATGTGAGTACAAATCAAAGCGTGAAAACAAATTATGCAAAATCGATATCTACATCAGACAAAAAGTATACAACTGATGGAAATCTACTCGTTGGGGAAAATTAAAAAGCCTCAATTGTGATAAAAGCATAACAATCGTTACGATAGCACGTGGTACACACTGCTGGTCGGCAATAAATCCATGTTTGCCGTAACCTGCTTACTACGTTTAAATTCACTCGAATAGTGGCACGGTTCAGAAAATACACATGTACTTGACGCTATTCTAAAATTATCTGATGTTTATATTATTATAAGGTTGCTACACCTACCCGTCTAGATTTTGATTTTGATTTTGATCACTTTGGAATTTCCTTATTCGCCTCCTAAGCTTCATATTTTATGCCCTTGACATTATTGACGAGTCTTAGAAGGACGAAACAGCTGTCTTTTGTATAATCCACAATAACAGGTGAAAAAATCAAAATGTGCATACAATACAAAGCGATGCTTGAATAAAATCATCCGTTTACAAACGTCCGAAAATTCCTAGTATTTTTATTAAATGATTTGCTTTATTGGGTTTTAAAGAGAACCATTATATAGCATAGTTGAAATTGAAGAATGTAAATTCCGGCCTATATCACCGTAGAAATATACCATTTCTTTTCTGGTTGACAGTATATTCGTCGAATTGGACGGTAAGATCTTCAAACAGACTATTGATATTTGTTTTGTTTACTAATTGGACTTTAACAAAGACAGTTTATAAAGACCTTGCAAAGTCATTCAATATCACTTTCAGATATACTGATCACGTCTTGGTTTTAAATGAGAAAAAATATATTGAACTCATCCATCGCGTATAACCTCCAGAATTGAAATTCTACAACAGCCGTTTACCTTTATCTTTTCCTATAAGGAAACCAACACGGACCAAACTGTATAATACGCGTGATGGTTTTAATTTCGTTATTGTGAATTTTCCATTCCCACTTATGGAGTTTAAATGTGACAGATGATTATATTTTGAACGAACTCTTCCCAATATTAAGATTTTCTTAGAAGTTATCGTCAACTGACAGATAAACTCGTAAGTTTTCAAAAGATGGAGGTTGATAAAAATTTACGGGCAAGCTTTATCGTTGCCATAGTGACCTCATTATGAATATTCTATTTTTGTGCGATTTGAAGCTCGAGTTTGGCTGTTAGTTCCGATGTTGTATACCTTGTTCTCACCTGAGAACATGACATTACTAATGAAAAGTCTTTCTTCCTCACTTATGCAAACTGGATAATTCTTTCTAGACTCAACGTTTTATGAACTAATGGATATGGGTTACTGGATGGTGTAGATTTTCATTATAGAATATTTGAGACGGTAGATAGGTTTGCTCATTTGGCAGAGCATCTGTCTTTTTTCATACTTTGTTAACTTACCAATACAGAAAAATATGTTTTGCCGGTCAGGAATAAAACAAGTTATCAACATTGAAAAGTGCCATTTTGTTGTACTCCATCACAAAAAAAAATATTTTAAAATAAAAAGACAGGTAACTGTTATTTTATACATAATAGTTGTGCTACGCTTGGTACATTTAGGCCTGTTGTTCCATGGGGTTGTGTGTTAAACTCAAGTAGCAGGTGTAACTATATATCCTGAACGATGACAGACCTACATGTTGTGTCATGATCTAATCAGACTTAATTTCATGCGCAAAATAAACTGGATATTTTATTGTGAATAGGGACAAGAAGTATTGCAAAAAAATGACATTTTATTTAATTTGTGATACGAGACCTGTAGGGCTTCTGTAATAACTTGTCGTAGAGGTAAATATTATGGTTACACATCAAGCCAGAAAAGCAAATTAATTAATATAGATAAATAAGTCTTGAATTATTACACATATGTACTTGAAAATCGATGGAGCTGATTTTTTTAAAGATCTAATTATGCCCGTATAATCTGTTTTGATTTCTAATAAGGATGTTTTTTTCATTACGAACCCAGATATATGTCCATATTGGCAGAGCTTATTAATGGACAGTTTCGACAGAAATGAAAGGGTATGTAAAAGAATTCAATAGAATTAGAATTTACATATTCTTTCACACATTGATTGAAATGAGAGATAACATCACAGTACTAACACTGGTACAGACATCTACGCGATCAATATGCAATTTGATAAAATAATTTGTTTTTTAATATTAGAAGGAAGTTGTGATTTTCTTGGAGATTGAATGTTTGAATCTTCTAAAGTAAAGAAGTAAACGACAAAAATTCTTTCAGAAAAGAGAAATGGTGATGACTATCTTATTATTACATTATACAAATTACACCTAAGTATATATACCTATTACACTTTGGGAATCATTATATGAACTAAAGATTAATGTATCCATAGTGTCGCCCGGATCAGTCAGCGATAGGACTCCATAACTAAATATATCATTAAATGTTATTATTTAAGACTTAATCTATTAGCATTTATATTCTAAGTTCAACACAAGCGCAACTGTCTAGATTCATAGAAACACACCTGTCAAGGGCTACAAATGACACAATTTAGAAGTTAAATGACAGCTGTTTCCGTCATCGCCTTCAGAAGTCAACAACCGGTTATGTACTAATGAATTAACTACCACTCCACAAATATAGAAATGTTTTAAAACTATTGGTATGAAATCTATCGTACTTCATTTTGCGTTTTCATTTTGAGTTTTATGTTTGCATTTTTTGTCAATCGTTTAGCGTTTACCGCTTGCGTTTCTGTTTATATTTGACCGTTTTGTGTTCGTGTATATATATTTTTGCATTGAAGTTTTGTGTTTCACTAGAGTTTAAGTTGAAACGTCAAACGGTCAAGGCTCTATAAACTAGTCCTTTGCTGTGAAAAAAGTAGGACGTTTAAGAGTTGACAAGTGTATGGATCCGTATATAATTTTGTAAAACAATTTATGAAATTCATTTAATATCATATATATATATCTTAAAATTGAAGTAACATCCGGTTTAAATGTTTTGTTCATATTCCTCACCTTCCCCCTTTTTCTTACAAAGCGGCTTAACTCTAGCTGGCTTAATATCGTTTGGTACCTGTGGTGAATTATATTCATTAAAAATGGCCAAACCGGAACACAAAATCTATCCTGGAGAGATTGCTTGTCGCTTGGATTCATTGCCGAGATCAATGCTTCCGCGAAGGTTCAGACTAACAGGTTCGCTGAAAATAAAACCACATGGAACAAAACATATTTAACTGAAAAAACAAAAATCATATAAATATCTTCAGTCTGAAATCGATATTAAAATTTTCGGAAGATATATACTTAGGTGAATTCACTGAGATGTGTGATTTCTTCTATTGAAACAAACTTTTACATCTTTACCACGTCGTGGGGTAAATAGCAAACTATACTGCTGTCTTATGATATAAATGTCTGACAAACGTGACTAAAGATGAAACAATCGACGTTTGTTTTATGGCATAAAGGCTGAAGAGTATGTATGTAATTGGCTGCTTAGACGACGTAATGGTAAAGCACTTGAGCTTAAATCCCAGGCAAGAAAAGTGATTAACGTAAATTAATAAAATTGAATTGCTTTGATTTCATAATTGCTAAATAAGTTCAATGCAACAAATCTTATTGAGAATAGGATATGAAAGTGCATTGAGTGGAAATTTCAAATATTTGAAACAATTAGGGTGTCTCAGATTTATTTAAAAAATCTTCAAAATTCTACCTACATACATGTACCTTTAATTCCACTTCCTGAGTTAACTCAATAAGACTAATATGAATTTGAGAGTACTTAATGTAATTAAGAAGTTCTGGAACAACACTACGAGCTAGCAATAAAACTCTATTTGCATGATTCTAATTTAGGAATCCAATATAAATGGAGGAGGGCCGTTTCCTTATAAACCAACAGTAAATAGAAATGTGAACGTTGTTAATAAACCAAACAAAGATATATGAAATATGTTCTACAAAGCATACATTTTCTCGATGAAATCTTAAAAATACTGTATAAAATATTGCTTGTTCATATTTCAAATATGAATACAACACTTATACTTTTAGGCCAAAATGAAAATTGGAAAAGTCTACCTAAACAATCAGCGTAAATCGAAACCTATTGTGACTTGGAGTCGACAGAGTAAGAATATAGTATTGTATTAGAACGATCTTTTTCAACGTACTTTCCTTTTAAAACACACACTGCCCCTTTTCCAAACCAATTCACACATCCGTCATTAAAAAAACACGCTACCTTTTTTTTCTAAACCAACTCAAACATCAGTCCTTCAAACACACACACTTCATCGTTTCCAAACCAACTCACAACCCATTCATTCAAACACACTCACTACAGCCTTTCCCAACTAACTTACACAACAGTCAATCACACAAACACACAAACACACTACATCGTTTCCAAACCAACTCACACTCAAGTCATTCAAACGCACACACTACGTCTTTTCCAAACCAACTCACACTCAAGTCATTCAAACGCACACACTATGTCCTTTCCAAAACCAACTCACACAACAGTCATTCAAACATACACACTAAATCCTTTCCAAACCACCTCACACAAGTCATTCAAATACACACTACATCCTTTCCAAACCAACTCTCACACCAATCTTTCACACACACACACACACACTACATCCTTTCCATACCAACTCACACACCAGTCATTGAAACACACACACACTACGTCCTTTCTAAACCAACGCACACACCAGTCATTCAACCGCACACACTACATCCTTTCCAAACCAACTCTCACACCAGTCATTCAAACGCACACACTACGTCCTTTCCAAACCAACTCACACACCAGTCATTCAAACGCACACAATACATCCTTTCCAAACCAACTTACACACCAGTCAATTAAACACAATTACGCGCACACACACACACACACACAGAGAGAGAGAGAGAGAGAGAGAGAGAGAGAGAGAGAGAGAGAGAGAGAGAGAGAGAGAGAGAGAGAGAGAGAGAGAGAGAGAGAGAGAGAGAGAGAGAGAGAGACACACACACACACACACACACACACACACACACACACACACACACACACACACACGCACGCACGCACACACACACACACTAAAAGGAAAACAAAAACAAAAAACAAAGAAACAAAAAAGAAAAAAACAATTAGGAAGTCGATTGTTTGTTTGTAAAGTATTTTTTTCTCCGCACCAGTTACTCAGTATTAGGATTTATTAAATTTTGTTGAGATTTCACATATCCATTTGGTTTTTTAAATTTTAATCGATTTGGATTGCCCACAGCAGTCGCCAAGATTTCAGCAATATATGTTATTGATCTCGCTGAAGAGGAAACAGCGGTATGATCCAGTTTAGTTCGATATTTATATGACTCTTTCTATCTTATTCTATATCGTTTGAATTATCATACCCGATTTTTTAAAAATAAGTTTTGATAGTATCTAATTGCAATCCTTTAATTTGTCTTGGCGATATGCATTGCCAACCATTTTAAAAATAATATGTATATTTTTAAAAAACGAAAATCTAGAAATTTTACTGTTAATGAATTCTGAGCACCATTAAGAATACAAATAGACATAACCATTACCTTTGTTCTATACAAGCTCCATTGCTTTTGGTGTTGTGGTACCTTGCAGAATCTAAGATATATTGAAATACATTGTATGTGTAACTCCTATATAGTTTTTTTTTTTTTTTTTTGAGAAATTTCTATTCAAGAAGATCCATAATTAAACTAATCTTTTACTAATGTTGTCAAAAAATTTAACTGCCTTGTAAAATATCTAGAATACTGGTTAATAAAAGTTTGATAGTAACATTCCCCCAACCGAGAAAAGAAGTCATCTTTTGTTTTATTTTACTACTTTAGACTCAAACTTCGAGTCCAAGGATTCATTTCATTTCCCTGTTCAGATATTAAATGAGTTAAAGTCATTTCTCGACCATGTACCGCCGGATATTTGATCCCATAGTAAGACCTTCGTACGCTTCAACCCGGGCCAATAGTCTCATAATATTTGTGCGGAAATAAAGAGGTGAAGGTTGGGTGTGGATGTTTTGATTTTATTTTTTTATTTTTTCTCTTTTTTTTTTTTTTTTGTTATTCATTTCAGAAAAACAAATTCCTGAAGGTGCATAAAGACTTTCCTGTTACAACGACTACATTTACCGACATAAAGAATTCCAAGATTGATGGAAAATATCAGCATCAGCTGTTATTAACCAGGATACGGTCAATAAAAAAATGATATTTTTATCTACAGATATTACAATGAACGTAATCTCCGATTCAGGGGAAAATGCAAGACATCGGGGTTTTCTCTGAGCTTCTCATCAACTTTCAATTCAGGATTGTTAGAAACGGAATCATTCTCTCATAAAGTCCTATGTGATAATTAAACATATCATTTTACCTTATGTGATGGCGTGACTCTTCGTTCTGGTTGGATAACGTCAATTATCTATGAGTCTTATAAATGTATAATGTTATAACATAAAAAAAATATTTGTGTTGTATTATTATTTTGTTTTAAAGTAATTACATGCTAGTTAACAACGCCTTGTTGCACGTGCTGTGTTAATATGTTGTACATGCTGCATTTGTACAGCTACTAAATACCATTTGTGTAAGGATTGAACTGCTTTCATTTGGCATTTATAAACCCTTGAATACAAACTGAATCCAGTTCAATTCCTATATATAATCATTTCTTATTCTTTCCGTCTTTTTATTCGATTTGCCATGCTCTTGGTTGCATTTATGAAATAATAACCAGCAATTTCCTAACAATAGATGTACAGAATCCGTACCAGAAGCTAGTATATATTCAACAGAAAGAAGACAAAATGGCGACTTAATATAAAAACTCATATATTTGAATCATTATTAAAAAAAAAAATTTAAAATTTATATTAGGAAAAAACTTCAGAGGAATGGAATGAACAAATGCCGTTTGATATGGACACGCCCATTAATCAATTTTTGTGTGGGACTTTAATAACTTCAAAGAGGAGTTTGATTGAGAGGCGTGTAGTGTGAAAATATACACGTGGTATAGTATCTTGATGTCGTCTTGTATTAATATATAGAAGACCCAGTCGTTTTAAATGGCTAAAGAGTAATTATTAAAGGAGTGTGACGGCGGTTAAGATAAAGAATACTAGTGGGTATTAAAATTCGTGGCATATTATCTTATGCTTTATTTAAAACACGTATATTCATGTATTTGTTCGTTGGATTCTGCCACTTGAAGTCAACACGAAGGAGTAAATAATATCATCCATTTTGATAATCAAAATTATGAAAATGTTTGTAAATAAACATGCAGACATATATGAGAAGATGTTTCAAAAGGATATATTACAATTATTCTTATATGGATGTATTGCAGTGAACTTTATCAAAGAAAAAAAGCAATGTTCCGATTTGTTATTTTACGGCACTATAAAACTAAATTAGCTTACCACATCCTGTATAAATGATCAATAAAAAGATTAATCGGTCGTGTTAATTGCTTCCTCGGGAATCAAATAAATATATATTAATATCAAATAAGAAATTGTATCTTTATAAACGTGGTATTAGATCACGTCCGTTCTTGATTCGAAAGGGCCAGTATATCTTTAAAGGATTTGATTTCGTCAAACATTGCTTCAATATCAGAAGTCTTTGAAACGTTCCGTTTCAGAATAAATGCCAGAGCGTTATTGTGTAAAAGACACGTGCGTTGAGCTGGCGGACAGGGCTGATGTCGCATGTCATTTTACTGATCAATGCAGATTAAGATAGTGGATAAAGGATGGAATTTTTCAAAGTGAGTATATACGAACGAGTAAGTTTCAGATATAAGATTTTCCTATAATACCACCACACGGTGACCCGTACTAGGAAGGAACTGATTGTTAAGAATACAATCAATGATAATATGACAATGTATATCTATGAAAGGATCACGACCAAGAAGACTAAATAATGGCAGATGTGAATAACACACTATATTATTACATATAGCATTCATATGTATGTCATGCATTCCTCGATCAAATCATTATAACACATTGACATGTTGGTTTTTCCTGATCTGCACTGATTGTTTGTTGTATTATCATTTTCTAGGTTTCAGGTATCAGATAATCAGAGCAACATTTGTAAAAGCCGATTGAAAATAAGTTTTGATATAAATTTATATAAAACGCTCATTTCCTGCAATAAGCAATATATGTAATAACAACTAATTCATTTGAAGTTAAATACGTCGACATTTATTTTCTTTTTCCTCTTGCGATATGTCGTTGAACTTGTTTGATGCTCGTTAGTATACCTGTATTGCCCGAGATGTGAACTTGGTTCTCATTTGGTCTAGATTTACATGGAGGGCTTTGTTTATTGCACCCGAACATATGGTTTTATTTTCCTTGAATTTGTTTCACGAGTCTCTGTATAAAGCTTATTTTACCCTACTTTTTTTGGATTTGGATTATAATTTGTTGACATTTCGGTATTTTCTTTTCGTTTTTTAAAAGAAATTTATATAGGAAATGTGTTCTCTTTGGTGACCACATAGTTTGGATATTAATTCTTCATGGTAGACTGTAGATCTGACATATACAGTTTGAACGATCGATTGTTTGATAAGTTTACATGGGTTAATAAGATAAAGTTTGTTTACATCACCAATGCATCTTCCCTCGTGTATTGTTAATATCACAGCTAAATAAAAGTGATTATGTTCACAATTTCAAATATATATGTGAAATTAAACAATATCCTTGAAATGTTTACTGTTTTCAATATCTGTATAAATTTTAATAATATCTGCAATATTTTTAAATTTAAAATATCTATGAAAACTTTAATATTTCTTTTTAAAATTTGTTTCAGGTACATGAAAAATACTTAACATTTTCCGACTTTAGACAGTTTCTGAAATGAGGTGAGAATCTTAATTCACCATCGTGTCTGAATTGATGATACATGTTGTGAATGATGAAATCACTGTAAACCTTAAATTGTTCAGAACATCAAAACAAAGGTGTGAATTATAGTAAAAGTGGATTAAACTTTAATCAAATTTTCTTTCTTAAAGTTTACATGACAATCATTAACTGTTAACATCGTCAGGCTATGTGGTTATTTATAGGTTGTGTAAAGCATTATGGTTATTTATAGGTTGTGTCAAGCATTGTTGTTATTTATAGGTTGTGTAAAGCATTATGGTTATTTATAGGTTGTGTAAAAAATTGTGGTTTTTTATAGGTTGTGTAAAGCATTGTTGTTATTTATAGGTTGTGTAAAGCATTATGGTTATTTATAGGTTGTGTAAAGCATTGTTGTTATTTATAGGTTGTGTAAAGCATCGTGGTTATGTATAGGTTGTGTAACAAAATGTTGTTATTTATAAGTTGTGTAAAACATTGTGGTTATTTATAGGTTGTGTAAAGCATTGTGGTTATTTATAGGTTGTGTAAAGCATTGTGGTTATTTACAGGTTGTGTCAAGCATTGTTGGTATTTATAGGTTGTGTCAAGCATTGTGGTTATCTATAGGTTGTGTAAAGCATTGTGATTATTTAAAGGTTGTGTAAAGCATTGTGGTTATTTATAGGTTGTGTCAAGCATTGTTGGTATTTATAGATTGTGTCAAGCATTGTGGTTATTTATAGGTTGTGTCAAGCATTGTTGGTATTTATAGGTTGTGTCAAGCATTGTGGTTATTTATAGGTTGTGTAAAACATTGTGATTATTTATAGGTTGTGTCAAGCATTGTGGTTATTTATAGGTTGTGTCAAGCATTGTTGGTATTTATAGGTTGTGTCAAGCATTGTGGTTATTTATAGGTTGTGTAAAACATTGTGATTATTTATAGGTTGTGTCAAGCATTGTGGTTATTTATAGGTTTTGTAAAGCATTGTGATTATTTAAAGGTTGTGTAAAGCATTATCGTTATTTATAGGTTGTGTAAAACATTGTTGTTATTAATAGGTTGTGTAAAACATTGTGATTATTTATAGGTTGTGTAAAGCATTGTTGTTATTTATAGGTTGTGTAAAACATTGTTGTTATTTATAGGTTGTGTAAAGCATTGTGATTATTTATAGGTTGTGTAAAGAATTGTTGTTATTTATAGGTTGTGTCAAGCATTGTTGTTATTGATAGGTTGTGTAAAACATTGTGGTTATTTATAGGTTGTGTAAAGCATTGTCGTTATTTATAGGTTGTGTAAAGCATTGTGGTTATTTATAGGTTGTGTAAAACATTGTGATTATTTATAGGTTGTGTAAAGCATTGTGGTTATTTATAGGTTGTGTAAAGCATTATGGTTATTTATAGGTTGTGTAAAGCATTATGGTTATTTATAGGTTGTGTAAAACATTTTTATTATTTATAGGTTGTGTCAAGCATTATGGTTATTTATAGGTTGTGTCAAGCATTGTTGTTATTTATAGGTTGTGTAAAGCATTGTGGTTATTTATAGGTTGTGTAAAGCATTATGGTTATTTATAGGTTGTGTAAAGCATTGTGGTTATTTATAGGTTGTGTAAAGCATTGCATTGTGTTATTTATAGGTTGTGTAAAGCATTGTTGTTATTTATAGGTTGTGTAAAGCATTGTGTGTAAAGCATTGTTTATTTATAGGTTGTGTAAAGCATTGTGGTTATTTAGGTTGTGTAAAGGTTAGGTTGTGTAAAGCAGTTATTTATAGGTTGTGTAAAGCATTGTGGTTATTTATAGGTTGTGTAAAAGTTATTTATATTGTGTGAAGCATTGTGGTTATTTATAGGTTGTGTCAAGCATTGTGGTTATTTATAGGTTGTGTCAAGCATTGTGGTTATTTATAGGTTGTGTAAAGCATTGTTGTTATTTATAGGTTGTGTAAAACATTGTTGTTATTTATAGGTTGTGTAAAGCATTGTGGTTATTTATAGGTTGTGTAAAGCATTGTGGTTATTTATAGGTTTTGTAAAGCATTGTGATTATTTATAGGTTGTGTAAAGCATTATTTATAGGTTGTGTGATTATTTATAGGTTGTGTAAAGCATTGTCGTTATTTATAGGTTGTGTAAAGCATTGTGGTTATTTATAGGTTTTGTAAAGCATTGTGGTTATTTATAGGTTGTGTAAAGCATTGTTGTTATTGATAGGTTGTGTAAAACATTGTGGTTATTTATAGGTTTTATAAATCATTGTGGTTATTTATAGGTTGTGTAGAGCATTGTTGTTATTTATTGGTTGTGTAAAGCATTGTGGTTATTTATAGGTTGTGTAAAGCATTATGGTTATTTATAGGTTGTGTAAAGCATTATGGTTATTTATAGGTTGTGTAAAACAGCATTGTGGTTATTTATAGATTTATAGGTTGTGTAAAACATTGTTGTTATTTATAGGTTGTGTAAAGCATTGTGGTTATTTATAGGTTGTGTAAAGCATTGTGGTTATTTATAGGTTTTGTAAAGCATTTTTGTTATTTAAAGGTTGTGTAAAGCATTGTCGTTATTTATAGGTTGTGTCAAGCATTGTGGTTATTTATAGGTTTTTCAAAGCATTTATAGGTTGTGTATTGTTTATTTATAGGTTGTGTAAAGCATTGTGGTTATTTATAGGTTGTGTAAAGCATTGTGGTTATTTATAGGTTGTGTAAAGCATTGTGTTATTTATGTAAAGCATTGTGGTTATTTATAGGTTGTGTAAAGCATTGTTGTTATTTATAGGTTGTGTAAAGCATTGTTGTTATTTATAGGTTGTGTTGTTTAAAGGTTGTGTAAAGCATTGTGGTTATTTATAGGTTGTGTCAAGCATTGTTGGTATTTATAGGTTGTGTAAAGCATTGTGGTTATTTATAGGTTGTGTAAAGCATTGTGGTTATTTATAGGTTGTGTAAAGCATTGGGTTTATTTATAGGTTGTGTAAAGCATTGTGGTTATTTATAGGTTTTGTAAAGCATTGTTGTTATTTATAGGTTGTGTAAAGCATTGTAAAACATTGTGGTTATTTATAGGTTGTGTAAATCATTGTTGTTATTTATAGGTTGTGTAAAGCATTGTTGTTATTTATAGGTTGTGTAAAGCATTGTGGTTATTTATAGGTTGTGTCAAGCATTGTGATTATTTATAGGTTGTGTCAAGCATTATTGTTATTTATAGGTTGTGTAAAGCATTGTGGTTATTTATAGGTTGTGTAAAGCATTGTGATTATTTATAGGTTGTGTAAAGCATTGTTGTTATTTATAAGTTGTGTAAAACATTGTGGTTATTTATAGGTTGTGTAAATCATTGTTGTTATTTATAGGTTGTGTAAAGCATTGTGGTTATTTATAGGTTGTGTATTTATTTATAGGTTGTGTAAAGCATTGTTGTTATTTATAGGTTGTGTAAAGCATTGTTGTTATTTATAGGTTGTGTAAAGCATTGTGGTTATTTATAGGTTGTGTAAAGCATTGTTGTTATTTATAGGTTGTGTAAAGCATTGTGTTATTTATAGGTTGTTATTTATAGGTTGTGTAAAGCATTGTGGTTATTTATAGGTTGTGTAAAGCATTGTGATTATTTATAGGTTGTGTAAAGCATTGTGGTTATTGATAGGTTGTTATTGTTGTTATTTATAGGTTGTGTAAAGCATTGTGGTTATTTATAGGTTGTGTAAAGCATTGTGATTATTTATAGGTTGTGTAAATCATTGTTGTTATTTATAGGTTGTGTGAAGCATTGTGGTTATTTATAGGTTGTGTCAAGCATTGTTGTTATTTATAGGTTGTGTAAAGCATTGTGGTTATTTATAGGTTTTGTAAAGCATTTTTGTTATTTATAGGTTGTGTAAAGCATTGTCGTTATTGATAGGTTGTGTAAAACATTGTGATTATTTATAGGTTGTGTAAAGCATTGTTGTTATTTATAGGTTGTGTAAAACATTGTGGTTATTTATAGGTTGTGTAAAGCATTGTGATTATTTATAGGTTGTGTAACACATTGTGGTTATTTATAGGTTGTGTAAAGCATTGTTGTTATTGATAGGTTTTATAAATCATTGTGGTTATTTATAGGTTGTGTAAAGCATTGTGATTATTTATAGGTTGTGTAAAGCATTTGTTATTTATTGTGTATTGTTGTTATTTATATTGTGTAAAGTGTATTTATAGGTTGTGTAAAGCATTGTGATTATTTATAGGTTGTGTAAAGCATTGGGTTTATTTATAGGTTGTGTAAAGCATTGTGGTTATTTATAGGTTTTGTAAAGCATTGTGGTTATTTATAGGTTGTGTAAAGCATTGTGATTATTTATAGGTTGTGTAAAGCATTGTTGTTATTTATAGGTTGTGTCAAGCATTGTGGTTATGTATAGGTTGTGTAAAACATTTTGATTATTGATAGGTTGTGTCAAGCATTGTTGTTATTTATAGGTTGTGTAAAACATTGTTGTTATTTATAGGTTGTGTAAAGCATTGTTGTTATTTATAGGTTGTGTAAAACATTGTGATTATTTATAGGTTGTGTCAAGCATTGTTGTTATTTATAGGTTGTGTAAAACATTGTGGTTATTTATAGGTTGTGTAAAGCATTGTTGTTATTTATAGGTTGTGTAAAACATTTTGATTATTGATAGGTTGTGTAAAGCATTGTGGTTATTTATAGGTTGTGTAAAGCATTGTGGTTATTTATAGGTTGTGTTTGTGTTATTTATAAGTTGTGTAAAACATTGTGGTTATTTATAGGTTGTGTAAATCATTGTGGTTATTTATAGGTTGTGTCAAGCATTGTGGTTATTTATAGGTTTTTCAAAGCATTGTGATTATTTATAGGTTGTGTAAAGCATTGTTGTTATTTATAGGTTGTGTAAAACATTGTGGTTATTTATAGGTTGTGTAAAACATTTTGATTATTTATAGGTTGTGTCAAGCATTGTTGTTATTTATAGGTTGTGTAAAACATTGTGGTTATTTATAGGTTGTGTAAAGCATTGTTGTTATTTATAGGTTGTGTAAAGCATTGTTGTTATTTATAGGTTGTGTCAAGCATTGTTGTTTTTGATAGGTTGTGTAAAGCATTGTGGTTATTTATAGGTTGTGTAAAGCATTGTGATTATTTATAGGTTGTGTAAAGCATTGTTGGTATTTATAGATTGTGTAAAGCATTGTTGTCATTTATAGGTTGTGTAAAGCATTGTGGTTATTTATAGGTTGTGTAAAGCATTGTGATTATTTATAGGTTGTGTAAAGCATTGTGATTATTTATAGGTTGTGTCAAGCATTGTGGTTATTTATAGGTTGTGTAAAACATTGTGGTTATTTATAGGTTGTGTAAAGCATTTTGGTTATTTATAGGTTGTGTAAAGCATTGTGGTTATTTATAGGTTGTGTAAAGCGTTGTGGTTATTTATAGGTTTTGTAAAGCATTGTGGTTATTTATAGGTTGTGTAAAGCATTGTTCTTATTGATAGGTTGTTTAAAGCATTGTTGTTATTTATAGTTTGTGCAAAGCATTGTCGTTATTTATAGGTTGTGTAAAGCACTGTGGATATATATTCAGGCTGTATATAGGGGATTTATAGGTTGTTTTGCACAGTGCGTATTTATAGATTGTGGTTAAGCCCAGTTTGTAATTATAGGTTGAGTTTAGTATAGTGGATATTTATAAGTTCTGATAAGCACGATGTGTATTTATTGTGCTAAATATTGTTGATATCTATAGGTTGTGCTAAATATTGTTGCTATTTATAGATTGTGCTAAATATTGTTGATATTTATAGGTTGTGCTAAAGATTGTCGATATTGATAGCTTGTGCTTAATATTGTTGGTATTTATAGGTTGTGCTAAATATTGTTGATAGTTATAGCTTGTGCTAAATATTGTTGATATTTATAGATTGTGCTAAATATTGTTGGCATTCATAGGTTGTGCAAGCACTGTGGAATTTTATAAGTTTCGTTAAACAAAAGGTATGTATAGGTTTCGTTAAACAATAGGTATTTATATGTTTCGTTAAACAATAGCTCATTTTGATACGTAAAGTTAATAATTAGAGGTTTTGAAACTGTCGAAGATAGTCGGGTACAACATACCTGGGTATGGTCATCACGTCCTGTTTTGTAAGACCCACAATGATCGGGTACAACACACTTGGGTATGGTCAACACGTCCTGTTTTGTAAGACCCCAAATGATTGGGTACAACACACTTGGGTATGGTCAACACGTCCTGTTTTGTAAGACCCCAAATGATTGGGTACAAAACACCTGGGTATGGTCATCACGTCCTGTTTTGTAAGACCCACAATGATCGGGTACAACATACCTAGGTATGGTCATCACGTCCTGTTTTGTAAGACCCCAATTGATTAGGTACAACATACCTGGGTATGGTCATCACGTCCTGTTTTGTAAGACCCACAATGTTCAGCCAACTACACACCTGGCTATGGTCATTACGTCCTGTTTTGTAAGACCCCCAATGATTAGGTACAACATACCTGGGTATGGTCATCACGTCCTGTTTTGTAAGAACCCCAATGGTCGGCCTCAACATACTTGGGTATGATAATCAATATTGATTGAATTAATGTCAGAAGTATATCAATTGATTTCTCACTTTAAAAAGGCGCCCGAGCATAGGTGTTTAATTTTGGCAACGGTACACTGAAAGTTGCCTCCCTTTTCATATTTGTTACCTATGATAATCAGTAGTCCAGTGAGGACATAATCTTGCTCAGTAATATGCCGAATTTTTTTTTCATAAAGAGATTAACAGATGAACTGCCTAGGTGACCGAAGAGTAACCATGAACGTTAAAAAAGATTCCTCTTTTCTGGTAATTACAAGTGAAAGCACCTTTTGGTGCAAATTTAAATAGGCTAAGTAGGGAAAAACAATGAATTACAAGACAACTAAGACCCGTCAGTCATGCAAAGGGTTGCAAAGTTGTTTTTGTTCACGCTGTAACACACTTCAGCTGATTGTGACGAACCACGGCTTATGCACTGAAACCAGAGTATACATTTCTCTAATATAAAGTAAAGAATAGAATAGGGAAATATATAAATTTGGAATTAAATATATTGACTATGCTAATATTCTAATGTTGCATTTAATTTAATTACAGAAAAAAGCGTACGCTGCATCACAGTATTGCAAAGGAAATTGAAGAATAAGAATCAATATAACGATACGAAAATCAACACTAACACATTTGTCATGTCTTTCTTTTTATTTGCATTATTCATAGATGAAATATCAGAGTATACATTGTACATCTACTATATATAAGCCTAGGTTAAAATTATAATGTGATTAGGTTCAGTTCAATTTCTCTTTATCGGTAATTATAACGTTACGCCCTTTTAGTTTTTCCCTTTTTGATAAAAAATATGTGATTTCATTAACTAAGGTAAACAATACCGATAACAATGATTTCTCTTTTTTCCCAGATTCCGGTTTGGTCCATACAAATGGTATTTTCTTGTGCTTGGTCTGATGTCCATATGGTTTCTGCATAGTATTGATATCAATCTCCCCGAGATCAAATATCACCCTAAAGATCCAGGAGCCAAAATCATACATTTCTGGAAAAAGCCGGTGTGGGTTAGCCCATATTCATTCCAGAACTGCCAACAGAAATGTGAAATAACAGAAGGAGAGTATATTCTGGCGAACGCTGATGTTGTGATATTCCATTCTCCAAACCTATGGTTAACGCGAGCTCCAGAGAAACCTCGAGGCCAAATCTGGGTATTTTTTAGCTTGGAGCCGCCAGTGAATCACAAGCTTTCATTTAACAACTGGTACAATGTATTCAACTGGACGATGACATACAGACGTGATTCAGATATTCTGTATCCGTACGGAATATTCCGAAATTCAACGTCCAATAATCGGATTCAGAAAAAAATTAAGCCGAGGAATAAGAAAACAGCAGCTTGGTTTGTAAGTAACTGTCACACCCAGAGTAAACGTGAAGAGTTTGGGAGACTATTACAGAAGTATATAGACATAGACATATATGGTAAATGTGGTTCACACATCTGCGACCGACAAGGAAGTGACGCAAGCTGTTTAGAACGTCTTGATAATGCATACAACTTTTATCTCTCATTAGAAAGTAATCTTTGTCGTGATTATGTGACAGAAAAGTTTTTCAAAATTTATAAATTATCTAATGTCATACCAGTTGTGAGGGGCCATGTTAACTATGAAATGTACGGCCCTGTCGGTTCTTTTATAGATACGTCAGGTTTTACATCCCCAGTTACATTTTCCCGACATCTTGTTTCTGTGGCAACAAATGAAGAATTATTTTCTACTTTTTTCCAATACAAAAATAGATATTACATGGATGATGGACATGAACATCCTTTCTGTGAACTCTGTCGTCGTGTACACAACGCATCTTCGTACCAGCGTCTCTATGGCAACATCGGGCACTGGCTGTCTGGATCAGATCTTGTGCCGATTTGTAGCCAACCAAAAGATCTCAAGTTATTGTAAATACTATTTTATTTCAGTTTTCAGCTCGTATTGAAAGGTGTTTATTGTGCATCGAAATGTATAAAAACAACTTCTGTCAATGCAAAACGTCGGTGTTTTGGTTTTTTTTTTTTATATATTTTTCCGGAATGTAAGTAGTCCCTTACCGGGAACCAGATTATTATTGTTTTGCGTTGTGTCCGTCCATCTTTTAATAAACTTGTCTTGATAGACACATAAAGAGCATTTATCGAAGATTAATAAATCTATACCATACATCAATATTATTGTGTTTTGCATTGGATCAATTAAATTATACACGTGTTTCAATTTTGATTCGTATTATTTGTATATCAAATAATCACAATGAAGTGAGTTTTTTACCAGTTAAACTAATGACATAATGAGTCAATCAAACTAGATATCACGTGATCAAAACAAAGAGATTTTCTCACGGTGATCAATTTACATTCACTCACCTCCCCAGTCTGCGATCAAGCATTTACATTTCTCAGGCGATTATGAGTTTGTTTCAGCAATAAATTTTTGTTATTTGCCTGTGATACGCTTGCTTATGGGTAACATATTAGGATCGATTTTGTTTGTGTTTGGTATATCGCTATATCACTTTTCATTTGTTTATATATACTAACGGAAAAAAGAAACTGTGCATTACTAAAATTATTTATCTCGGAAACTACCGAACGTTTCTCAATAAAATTTCATGGGCATATTTATCGTGTCATACCACACGCTATCACGTGATTAGGTCACCTACCGCACGTGCATTTTGCGACCTACCAGGGCAATATGATCAACACCTTATTGGAAGGCAGTACACGTGTCAGTGAATACCTATCGTTATTTTTGTGTCAATATCCCTCTGTGGGTACCATATGAACCAAAAAACATCCTAGTTTCAAGAAAAAGCGATTTCTGATAATGCCACGGTTGACGGAAAATGAGCGTTTGCGGATAATCGGCATGCTTGAGGCAGGAATGACCCAAAATGACATCGCACAGCGTTTCAATGTCCATAGGAATACCATACAGTCTTTAGCAAGACGTTATCGGCAATATGGAATCACTCGGAATAGACCGCGTTCAAGACGTTCGCGTGTGACGTCACATCCACAGGACAATTACATACGGTTAACGCATCTACGGAATCGTTTCCAAACGGCCAGTTTAACGTCTAGGAACATTCCTGGACTAAGAAATATCCACCCAAGAACCGTCCGTAACCGATTGAGAGAACACGGAATCCGGCCGCGACGCCCCGCCATACGTCCTGTATTGCAGCAACGTCATCGCCAAGCAAGATTAGCGTGGTGCCGTAGGCATATCCGATACACCCAACGTGAATGGACGGGTATTTTATTCACGGACGAGTCGAGATTTCACTTAGACAGCAGTGACGGCCGTAACAGAGTGTATCGCCGTGTTGGAGAACGATTCCAAGATGCCTGTGTCGTAGAACGACGTTCTTTTGGTGGTGGCAGTGTTATGGTCTGGGGAGGGATCACTACCCATCGCAGAACTCCTCTTGTGTTAGTCCAAGGTAATTTGACCGGGATTCAATACAGAGATGCTATCATTCGACAACATGTTGTGCCCTTCATACGTGCCCAACAACGTCAAGTGATGTTACAGCAAGACAATGTCCGTCCGCATGTTGCTCGTGTTGTTACCGACTACTTAAACCGACAGAACATCAATGTTCTTCCATGGCCAGCCGTCTCGCCAGATTTGGCACCAATCGAGCATGTGTGGGACGAGATGGAACGTCGTCTACGTCAGCTGCCTAATCAGCCAATGACGTTAAATCAACTCGGCCAAGACTTGATCAGATTGTGGAACAATATTTCCCGGCACTTCTTCGGCACATTAGTTCGCTCCATGAGACGTCGTTGCCAAGCTTACATTGACGCAAACGGTGGACACACTCGATATTGACATTGAGAACTCGGTTTTGACCCCATAAGGATTTGAACCCCTGTGAAATGAATTGTTACTCAAATCAATTTGAAAATCCATATTGATTTTGTTGTAATGAAATCTATAAAGCAACATGCAAACTTTTAACCTAATATTATAAGAATTATAGATTTCATAAACGTTTCTCCGGTGCACAGTTTCTTTTTTCCGTTAGTATATGTTTCTATAGGTGTTTTGAAGAAGTCATCTCTTGGTTAATAATCAATATATATATAATATTGTTGCCATGTCCAAGGCAAATATTCGTTATCTAAATAAAAGGCAATTACCAGAAAACGATCTTTGATTC
This sequence comes from Ylistrum balloti, assembly GCF_031769215.1. NCBI lineage: Eukaryota > Metazoa > Mollusca > Bivalvia > Pectinida > Pectinidae > Ylistrum > Ylistrum balloti. Next base: position 182,912 of record NW_026782487.1, read on the forward strand.
AACCAAAACGACCTAGCTAGTTTTTGTTCTTTCTGACGGACAACAAACAAATATATATCGATTATATTGTGTTTTGTACATTCTATCACCATTGAAAATATTAACCACTTGACTGTCAGCATTCTGTAACTTAGTTTTATAGGGTTAGAGTTAGGGATGCACAGCACTCTTTTCGTGATTTCTGAAGAAAACAGCAAATGATAAATATGCATCCAAAATCTGTCATTTTAATATCACTGTTGTTCATCGACACTCCATCGGTCCATATCTCAAATTATGGAACGATCAAAACAAATCATTTTTATCAGAAATCCTGTTTGAGGTCATCCGACCCGAAGGCTGTCGTCGTGCGAGGTGCATCAACTTTCCATTCAAATTATTTCTTCTCAATATCCAATATCCCAGTGTGCTCAAAGTTGGCCTGTAGCATGATGTGATAAAGGGCAATTACGTTTGTTAGTATGAATGACCTTTACCCATTTCAAGGTTACATTTGTCAAATGTATTAAAATGCTTAATCGACTTCTCAATAACCAAAATGCCCAGGGTGTTGACATTGTGCATGTATCGAAATCTTAAAACGACGTTTTCTGAATAACCGAAAGACCAATAGGTCTGATATTATACTTGTCGAATCCGGAGATGAAAGACTTCCAAGTTAGTTACAGAGGAGCTTTATCCCAATTGCACCTTTCAGGAAATGAGACAGATCTATAGTTCTGGTAGATTAAGTCTCCATAAAAGAATTATTGGTTATCATCAACATTTCCCATTTTTATATTTGTTTTTTCAAATGTTAGCCTTTTTGACTTTGAACTTTTTAACAATTTACTATACGCGTAAGTAATAACGAGTATTCTGTATGTGATATACAGTTGAACGCGGTTGATGCTCGTTAGTATGCCTAGTGATTCCGTTGTTTTAACTTGCTCTCATTTCGGAACATTACTTATTTGGATTGTTGGGATGACAAAGACTTTGATTGTGTATGTCGTCCAGGGTTATCTTCCTTCAAAACAGCTGAACGCGGTTGATGCTCGTTAGTATGCCTAGTGATTCCGTTGTTGTTTTAATTTGCTCTCATTTTGGAACATTACTTATTTGGATTGTTGGGATGACAAAGACTTTGATTGTGTATGTCGTCCAGGGTTATCTTCCTTCAAAAGTAATAGTAGTTCGTTTGATGCGGAACAAGGGGTATACCTCGTAGAAGGATCTACTTTTTATTTTACGAGATCTCCTGAAGGTTGCTGATGTCGTATGTGAAGTTAATGTCGAATAAACCGTCTGATTAGAGGAATTCCCAGATAAACAACTTGATTTGGAAGATTTGAATTTAAACGATGTTGCAATAAACCATTAAATGAGTTTTTTTTTTATCAATTATTAGAGTCGTTTGATCAAAATAAGAAGATGTAAAGTATCATTACGTGGCCTGATAATAATGCTACAATCGACGAAAAAAAGCAAATTATCAACATGTGCTGTTCACTTGTGTGTCTTTTGTACAATCATTGGTATGATGAAGCATTCGGGATTGGCATATTTTCCTCCAAAATTATTTTTCATTTTTAGGATACGTCAGAGCTGAAAGTGCCTCTTTCATGAACAATGGAATTTAGCCCACGACCCGATTTAATACAAACCATGTGGCATTTATAGCACCCCAATACACTCCCCTGAAATAGCACTTAAAAATTTCAAAAGGCCCATAGGGCTTGAATTATAATAGAATTTGTGACATTTACTGAGAGTATAAGGTAAGGTTCAGAAATGACTCCATAACAAGGCAAGGGTTCATCGTAAGGCTTACCACTTATTTTGTTCATTGGAATCTAGTTGTCGTTTTTAGCAAACATTATTTGTCAAATTTGGCATCAGAAAAAAGTTATGATCAATTAAATAAAGAAAAATGTAATTCTTTCTTGATTGATCTTAGGAGGAGTGTTTTAAACTCTTCCGGTTTCGGTTCAACCAAGCGCTTTTAACATAATTTGGCCCCTTATATTTGCTGCTCTTAGCCAAAAAATTGAAAAAATTCGTGACCGGTAAGTTTGTCAATTAGCAGCTTAATTGCGTCAGATTCAGAATCTCGAAAGTGACGTCATGTGATTGATATGATGTTGTGATATATTTCTTATCTCATAAAGAAAGTTTAGAGATGGCATTGGATAAGTAAAGTCAGAGGCCTGGAGGGCCCGTATCAGTTCTTTAAGATACACCATTTTTAAATGCATCGCCCACGTTTAACTACAGGAATAAGGCTATAATAACCTGGCTCAAGTGGATGGCTGATTTACAATACAGATTCATTGAATTTACGACTGGCAGACCGGAGGATTTTAGGATGTTTCTGATGGCTATAACAGCCAAGGAAGTATAACATTGATGCAACATGTGCACACATGCCCGACGTTCTTTCCCTGCAGGGCAAAGACAGTAATTTGCCTTGATAGGATCCTCTGAATCAGTTGTTTCAAACTGGATCAAAACATAGTACTTTGTTTGTGACTTGTGGCGTGCATTAACCTGACCTCGAATGAGACCATCCTCATGCTGGTATACCCAGATCTCATAGTCATCTTCATTTGACTGGTGCTCAACAATATAACCAGGGGACAGTTTGATCTGGTAAATACCACGTGCTAATGTCTCAAGGTACTCAAGATTCAACTGAGGAAAGGAAACATTTGATGCTTCTAGTTTTCGCCACTCATTTTCGGCTCTACGAGTCATGTTTGGATTTTCCGCAACCCGCTTCACAAGAGCATTATCTCTTTGCAAAAGAGATACCATGCGAGTTGCAATTTGTTTGTCTCTCTGCTCACGCTGGGGGTCTGAAACGTATATTGGCCCTCTGAAACCATTCAGGCTTGCGGTTACTATACGTACAAGTTTCCCAATGATTATAATCAGATGATTTGAAGTGAGTGTATCTTTAAACAGTACTCATTTTTTAATCCTCCATGGTAAGACTCCTCAACCCAACGTGCCTTGGTACAACAACGATCATCGTTAGCTTGTTGGGAATCCAGTTGAGTCTTACTGGGCAAGGAGATCAAGTACATCCCTGAAACCACGGTCTACAATCATATTGTCATTTTTACGTAACCATGATCTTAGAAGATCAAAATTACCCATGATCATTTTTGTAATGCTTGCATCATTGATGCTGCCATAGTATGGTTCTATTGTGTCTAACACGTATCCATCAGGTAACACAACTGACATGAAACTCATGATGGCTGCTTTTGTTTAGATAAATATATGTTCCATTCAAGATGAGATTTATGTTGTCACCATAGAATGTCTTTGTAAAAACTCTATTTTGGGATATGGCTTCAACAAGAGAAAGATGTCCTGTCCCAAGATATTGGCACAAGTGAAGTGTTCAAAACATCAACTACGTTGTGAAAATATCTGGACAGTGTAGATTCTGACAATTTCGTCAATGCTGTCACCTGCTTCCATGAAAGGTTGGATTTTAATTTAACCCAGAAAAACAGAAGAACATCCAGTGAACTGGCAGAGAAAGTCAAAACTAAAAGATCGGATTTGCACAGTTCATTAATTTTCTTCAATTGTTCTAAGGTCCAGCCAGTCCATGCGACGGTTGCCTGTAAGCGAGTAAGTTGCAAATGATACGTCTTCATACTTGGACCACATTGATCCTAGAGATACTTCTATAATGAAATTAACAAAAGCGATAACTCGTATTTCTAAAGATACAGCTATACATGAAAACAATCATGAAAACAATAATCAGATAGGCGGTTTAAAGCACAGAAATGGGTGATTTGTCCCTATACTTACAAAGATTGCACGGAGGACACAAGTGAATAACGGCTTTAAATAGTTTAGGGTTATGTAGAGTAGAGCCAAAAATGAAGTAAACTGCATCACCCAGCTGTTTTATCCTTCTAGGACTCGTCAGTGATACTTGTTCTGCCGTTACACAGACAACAAGACCTCTGATGTGTTCTGGCCTTTATTGGATACATATGATAAGATCTGAAAGAGAAATACAACAGTTGTAACAAAGGTAAATTTTGAGTATGTTTGTAAAGGAAATTGAAATTAAGTGAAAGTCATTTGAAATTGACAACATGGCCGACAACGTGTTTTATGAAATAGACTATCATCAGACTTATGAAAAATAAACTAGCAAACAATACGCTTAAATGACAATGAGACTTAAATAACCTTACAGAAATGCTTATACTAAGTCATGTACTGGTGGAACTGTTGACTGTTACTGCTAAAAAAGCTGTTTACCGTCGGGTGGAAGTGAACATACAAAGGGGAGGTAACTCTAGTACAACAGAATAACAATGCTGGAGAAATACTAAGTATATGAAAGGAGGCAACTCCTACAGGCTTGAGTAACATTACAATACTAAGAGCATACATTTTGAAGTACAGGAAAATCCAAAATAATAGAAAGAAAAGTCAAAGTTAAAGAGAGGTGCAGCAGCCCCATAACTAAATAGATATTGTAATTGTTATATATATAAGATCATTTAAACACGTGAAACACGTGTATATTCTGAAATGTGCCACTATTCGGCTGAATTGAAACGTGGTATGCAGGTTATGGAAAACCTAGGTGAGTTAAGCCCACAAGCAGTGTCTACTGTAACGAAATTGGCCGAGTCCGCCCCGTCAATCGTAATTGCCCGTGTCAGCCGCGACACAAACTGTCACAAAAACACCAACACACTATCTGGGTTCGACTGCCGCTTTCACTTGCAGATTCCTCATGAAAATACAGACGACGACACTAACAAATCGATAGATAACTTAGACTGAAATAAAGTTCAATTTCAACAAAATTTTGTTAACATTCCATATGTTAAACGGATTGGACAACAGGCTGAGCCTATATCAGTCCTTTCCAGAATTAATACATAAATGCATTACATTTATCTGCAAGAAAATCCAGTGCGTAAAATATTGTATATATTAAATTAGGATATAACAGGTAAAGGGAGGTAACTCCAATTTATTGTGGAATGTGAAGTAGTTCATTATGTCAGATTATTTTTCACAGGATTATAAATAAGTTGAAATAATACAGGTTTACTGATAATTTACCATGCAAGAATCCAGGGATTCAGGTCATAAAGTCCATGTGTATAAACACCTTGACCATCCACCCAAAGATATGCATAATAACTGATCAACAATTCTGCATTTACTATGTTGATAGGTAAGATCATGGTTAAGGTTGAGAGATTTATAAAATGGTATTTCAGTTTTTTTCATCTATATTGGAGTTGGTCCTCTTAATATAGTATATAATAAGTTAACAAATTAGTTACTACTACATAAGTATAAATAGCAATCATGAATTTAAAGAATACATTCAAAAAATACTTTCAAAATGCTCATCAATTTCAGTCAGAAATGCTATTAAACCGCTTGATATTGCTGATTTACATACATCAGGTATTATTTCAGTGATCCGTAGATAAAGATTAAATGGAGAAATTATACATTAAATCTATTAGTAAGATGGAAATACTATATGAAGTAAGGCTAAATTGATGTCAGCATTACATACCTTACAACCATTCAAAAGAGTTTCAATGTTTAAGTGGTCATGATCTAGGTGTATATCTATTTCAGCTATATTTTGAACTATCCGGTTTCTATAGTCAGTGTATAATGGGCATTCAAGTAGGTAGTGCTGAGCATTTTCAGATTCATGACTACATATACATGTTGAAGTATCAAGCAAATGGTCATTAAATAAATCAAAGTTTAAGTTACTAGCATTGTTTCTAAGCTGGCATAATAACATATATTTTTTAGGTCCTGTGTATTTAAAAGTTTTGATGGCACCTGTTTGATTATTTACATTGGGCTGTATAACTTTCTTAAATTTCTGTATTGAATTAATGTTTAGTAAGTCAGGCTGGAGCATATTAAAATCATTTAGAGTTGATGGGAAATAACTATTTCTGTAACTTTCCGTTCTACAAACAGGAGGATTGAATAAACAAGTATTTCTTAGAGGATATCTTACATTCTCATTAGTATAAACAAAAGGTTCAATAATATTACGTAAGTAGTTTGTAGTTTCATTTCCCACAATTTTATAAATAAGAAGAAGTTTATGTTGGCTTCGCCTAGTACTAAGAGTTTCAATTCCAGTTTCTGCATAGAGTTTATAATGAGATGTCCCCCTTCTTAACCCAGTAATTATCCTAAGTGCTTCTAACTGAACTGATTCTAAGAAGCTTTTTTCCCGATTTGTACAATTATCCCAGATGACATCCCCATACTCTAAAATTGGTCTAATAAAGGAAGTGTATATAGTTGTTAGACTTTTCCTGTCTACTTTGTGTTTAAGCATTCTCAAAATATTTATTCTCTTGTAGGCTTTATTGTACATATTAGAGATATGGTGAGACCATTTACCATCACTACTAAAAGTTAAACCTAAATGTTTATGAATCTTGACAGAGCTGACTGAATCACCTGCAAACAGTATATCAGGATTAATTTGTTCCTTTTTTCTTGAGAAAAGTAAAGATTCTGTTTTCTGAGGATTAACTTGATATCCCATCTGTTAGCCGATATATTTAGATTGCTTAAGGCATAGGTTAATTTCTGTGCAATTTCACCAGAATTATTTTCAATCACTTCAATAATTGATGTATCATCAGCAAACAGCTTAAACCTGCTTGTGATGCAGTCAGTTATGTCATTAATATAAACCGAAAATAAGAATGGACCGAGAACCGAGTCTTGAGGGACACCAGCTTTAACATATTTTAATGTTGAATGAAAACCCTCAGTTAGTACCCTTTGCTTCCTATCAGACAAATAGTTTTTAAACCAATTCAAAACATTACCACTTATACCATATGATTCTAATTTTAAAATTAGGCCTTCATGCCAAACTCTATCGAACGCTTTGCTAACATCACAAAATACAAATGTAATTTCATTATTTTTATCCAAATTACTTATAATAGTTTCATATATTTCCAATAATTGATTTACAGTAGAGTCTTTTGGTAAAAAGCCTGATTGATGCTTAGTAATTACTTCACAATCTTTTAGGTAATTAAACATATATTTAAAAACTACGTTTTCAATAATTTTACTAAAACAAGATGTGATAGATATGGGCCTATAATTAGATACATCATTTTCAGAGATTTTCCCTTTATAAATAGCATTAACATCAGCTGATTTCCAAGATGCTGGTATAGTACCTGTTTCAAAGGTTTTATTACATAGAAGAGTAAGAGGGCGTACTAATGAGGGGGTTAATCTTTTTATTATTTTAGGTATCATATTGTCAGGACCAGGAGGTTTTCTGTCATTAAATAAGAGAAGTTGATCTTTAATGTCCTGCTCAGAAATGGTAATATTTTCTAGTTTAAAAGGGAAGTTACTATCAGGTTGAGGTAGAGGATCCAGATTTTCAGATGTTGTTGAAATCGAAATGAAATAATTATTTAGACACTCAGCCTGATTAAATGGATGATGCACGTACTGATCATTTATATATAGAGGTGGTAAAGAGGTAGAAACATTATTAAAGTTCATTATTGACTTAGTAATTTTCCACCACTTGTTAGCAGGAATAGAATTGTCTTGGAGAGATTCATCTAATTTGATAAAATGTTTTTTAGCTTCCCTAACAAGATCCACTACCTCATTTCTAATTTGTCTAAAGATAGCCCAGTCTGTAGCAAAATTACTAGATTTAGCTTTTGCATGTATTCTATTTCTCTGTCTAATTTTGAGTTTGATATTATTTCTCATCCAGGGTTTATCATTAGGTCGGACAGTTATAAGTTTACATGGTACACATAATTTTGTTTGTTTGATAATGGTTTCTGTTAAAATACTATTAAATTTCTCACAATTATGATTTTCTATCAGTAATTCCCAATCAACACTATCAATCGCTCTATTCATTTTATCAAAATCTGCTCTATCATAAACTAGTATTTTCTTCATATATAATTTATTTTTGAATACAGAATTACAACAAGAGAAGTTAACAATACAATGGTCACTGCATATTGAAGTATTCATCAAAGTATTTCTAATTAAACTTATGTTGTTAGTGAACAATATATCAATAGCAGTAGCAGTTGTCTCAGTAATCCGTGTTGGTTCATTAATTAAACTTACAAAATTATACTTTACTAAGAGTCCACTTAAGTGGTGATTCTCAGGTATATTTAGCATATTTACATTAATATCACCTGTAATTATAATATCAAGACCTGTATTACAAGTATATTCTAGAACGTGGTCTAACTTATCCCAATAATCTACAGTAGATTCTGGCCTATAGATACAACCTAACAATACTCTTTTGTTATTAGAAGAAATGTCAATCCAAATCATTTCTACATCATTGCTTTCAAGATCTAACCTTCTCTTACTATGTATAGTATTTTTACAGTAAATAATGACTCCTCCTCCTGGTCCTGTACTTCTATCAAGTCTATGTATATTGTGGGAGAATGAATTAAGTGTGATCTCTGAATCAAGAATATTAGGGGTAAGATGTGTTTCTGTTAGGCATAATATATCACTGTCATGTAATTCAGCCTCAATAATATCAAGTTTGTTTCTAAGAGATCTGACATTGAGGTGAGATATTACAATGTCAAGATTAGGACCGGGATTAAGTTGTACATCATTACAAAGAAGCAGTACTAGTTTATGAATATAAATGATATGTAGTGTTGTTTATAGATTCAATGCAATACAATTCCCCAATATACTGATGTGTCCCTTCACAAGAGGTTAGAGGGGAGTTATATTCAGCCATTATCAAAAATAGTGGATTGACAATTTATGGGACACATCAGGATCAACAGACAGATAATGTAAACACAGCAGCAGGGTATACAGCGATAACATGGCAATGAAGACTGGAAACCGGATGAGCATTGAAATAAAGTTCAACATTTATTACACGTAACAAGATACAAATACACAAATAACAATACAAAACAAGAACTGGCCAACAGTGGGAGAAATAACCATTAAGCTAATCCCCTAAATCTTATAGTCGGGTTTCGTTACTAGACCACGTGCCGGTCTCGCGAACATGCTGTAAAGTTCTCGTTCCCTGACACCTTAACCACGTCCTACACGTGAAAAACGGGTCTACCACCCGTAAAAACCTCACTGACGTCTCTCTATGTCGACCAGGTAACAACTTCAAGCCACTGTTACAGTGCTATGACACCATGCTACAACGGCACATGGCCGACACCCGCGAACGATACCCGAAATGACTTAGTCAAAATATCACTAAATTAATACCTAAAATGGAAAAATATACCCGGAAATACAACAATAGGTGTTCATTTTAACCTTACATTATGTGATCATGGAAGGATGGGCGGCAGTATAAGAGATATTAGCAGATAATGTGTCTTAACTCAAAATAACATCCTTACCTCTGGGGTCGGCTAGAAAAAGTAACAAGGTCCTGACACTCGTCACGTGCGCCAGAGCAGGTGCGCGAGGCCGTGTGCAAAAATGCATGCAAACAATCCGAACGTACGGAAGCCCGTTCGTTACACTACCACCTGTTATCTCAAAGATTTACAAACGTTAGATAAAGGTCTCTACACAAATGGTATATACTTCAATATTATTTGATTGAATATCAAGTTTCACCGTCATTAATCGTAAAACAAAATCAATTGATTCGCTCTTCTTCAATATGTTGCTAGTAAGGAATCGAATATGACAAAGATTTGATATGAATATTATTGTTATTCTAAGAATGCACTATTCTTATCATATTAATAACAAAGAAAGAAATAATACATTATCTGGTTTTCAGGTTTAAAATTTAGGTCCCTGATATCACTAACGAGTCCTGGAAGGACGAAAACATTTGTATGAAGTAGTTTACGTCATCGTTTGCCACTACCGTATTTATTTTCAATTTGTACCAATATGTGTTATTCATTTGTGTATCTCATGTATGATTATGAAACCAAGCAAAAATTATTACCTTGATGGAGAATACTTCCGAAAGTACCTCGGCCCGTTATGATCATATCCGGTGACAGTGTGTATCGCATTTTTGTCAATGTAAACAAACTTAAATCAAATGAAAACTTAACAATAAGGTGTTGGAAAGCAATATCAGGACATGTTCACGCCTGATCAGTATATACAAATAGCCCTACAAAGTAGTAATTTTTTCTGTATGTGAGATATTTTTCAAAGTACGAACATAGAACTGTATGTAAATACAGGTATTTTATCGTGCTCTATTAGGTATCATATTGTCCCGTCTCTTCAAACTCATTCAGGAAATAGATATAAAAGAACAAAGCAGAGCTGTGTATTAGTTTAGATAAACTATTGTAGTCGGGATCATAAGATTAAATACCGTAGACGGGATTATAATTAGTGGTAAAATAAATGTTAACTTAGGTTTAATTTAAAACATACATGTAGTATAACATATCATGAACTTAAGCAGGATTGGGACTAAAATATATACTTCGGATTAGTCAGACAATATTAGTTAGCTTGAAAACATCTGTTTTAGTTTTGTTTATATGAAAGATTGTAAAGAAAATACATGTACATATTCATTACTCGGAAATATCTACTGAGTCATCCCCATATTAATTTCTCGTGAACAGTTTTATCAGGAAAGGATCACTCTTTCATTTCATTTTTCATATGACGCTTACCATATCAAATATGCATGCTCCACTAAGATCAGTCATCTGTGTTTCCTGTACGTCCTGGTTATACCCAGTATGAGGTAAGAAGGTGGTACAAACGAAAGGTTCTTTAAAACGTTTCAAATATTCTATTTTTGTCAAGTATCTGCTATCGCGTAATGCAACATTATATATTAATTACATGTTTGTAGAACAATGTCTAGTATAGCTCTAGGGTTTATAAAGAAATAGCAACGTCGTCACGTAACCCAAACGGTGCTCTTAAGTTTTGAACGATGATCGCGTAACATAAACAGCAGGCAGAGACATAAACAATGAACACGTGCTATTGGCGGTCTGTTCTTTGAGTAAACGACATATTTTAACTTTGCATACTCAACTCCCCGAGTACACGTTTACTTGAAAAAATAAACGCCTCTCTTGTATAGTCAGCGATCAACTTTTGCACTTTGCATTAAATTTGAATTTGGATTATGATTATGTTGGCATGTTGGTATTTCCTTGTTGTTTTTATCATATGCATGTTTAAAATATACCAACGCCTTGCTTCCAGTTATATGTAAGCAACAAAAGAAAATGTTTAATTTTCACGTATTTCATAAATTGTGATAAACTATTCTAATGACATAAATGTAAACAGTAAATAGTGCCCTTTCGTTTTTATCCAGATTCCAGTTTGGTCCATTTCTTTTAGTGCTTGGCCTGATGTTCATATGGTTTCTGCGCAGTATTGATATCAATC
>NW_026782488.1:0-53502 GCF_031769215.1 Ylistrum balloti
CTTTTCCATCGATGGTACAACGAGAAAACGAAAGTTACTCAGTACTAAACTAATTTACGTACAAAATATATATCAACAGGTTAGATCACTGGGACCGGAGAATTCATAACATCTTAACAGTGAATATAGTCATATAGTCATTCTGTACTAGTTTTATTCATATATCTATTTTTTTGAAGGGGCGGGGGGGGGGGGGGGGGGGGGGGGAGAGAGGTTGGCTCAAAATATTTCGGTTTAAGCCCAAGCTCTATTATATGTAACAAAGAATTACGAATTACCTGGGACCTCCTGATATATGCCGATAATTCATACTGCATTAAAAGATAAAGGAATTCTGTGGTCCCATATATTTTTTATTTTATTTTTGATCTTTCCATCGAAAATTATACATATCCGCAACATGTGAAAAAACTTTGAAGTTGGTTGGGCGGAATATCTAGAGCATTTACTACTGCAAGTTCCAGAAATTCTGACACAAGTCGGGTATTTGCCCGAAGCCTCTGTCTCATGACATTGAATACATATTCAGTTACGTTGTATTCCGGGGAATAAGGCGGCTGAAAAACCAGGGACACGCCATATTCTTTCAGCATATTTCTTAAAATGCGATCTCCCTGTCTATGGTGATGGAATCCACAATTATCCATCACAACCACATCGCCTTGTACAAAAACAGGATTCCCCATATCGTTCGTATCGGACATAATTTCGTCGAAGAAAATTTTGCGTACTGTTGCCGTCGTCGGACATGTTTCCAGCGATTACTTAGTAATTGTTATGTAACTGATAGTGTACAATAACTCCGCCTACCGGAACAAATTGGGTGTCAGATCAACTATTCAGGTTGTCTAAACTCCGCCCCCGACCAATCACAGAGGTCGTTGTATACTTGACTCGATTATTTGAATACTTCAATACAATAGTATCAATACTTTGTTCAATACTATAGTAAGTGTGTCGTTCACACCTTCCCTTCATCGGTAGTAAACCTATATCAGTTATAAAACTAAACATGTAGAAGATTGATTGTTTGAAGGGATGTAACGAGTACCAGGGTCACTTGTTTCGGGTTGGTTTCGGGTCGGTTTCGATCCCGACACGGTTGGAAAAAAGATACCTGGTCACCCGAGTCAGTATTATTTTCAAGTTCCTTATAAAATGTTTTCAAGTATCTCTATACTCTTGAAGGCTGTCTGTTGATCAGAAACAATGTTTAATATGCATGTAAACATATATATCTGTTCTATAAACGGCTAGTTTGTGACATTGTCAGTTGACACTTTCTCATTGCCTAGAAACGCGCAACAGCCTTGACCTAACACTCGGAATTCCTCTGTGAATATTCACAGAGTAAACATACACATCCGAGACACCTTGAACGTATCTACGTTTCAATATTACCGTAAATAACGGTATACACAGATGTACAAATTCAGCCGTCATGTCTGACAGTGAGAAGTCGCCGATTTGGAAGTATTTCCAACTATCTGAGGATAGAAAAAATACTACGTGCAATTTATACAAACAACAACTAGCGTAGAGGTATGATTTTTATATTTAAAATTATCATTTTTTCCTGATTTTCTTCCTTGTTTTAAGATTCCGGCCAAATGGCAATTTTAATTGTTTTTATAGATTACGAGTCGATTTACGATCATTGTGAAAAATTCAACATAAACTTTAAAACAAATACATCAATTTCAATTACAGTGGTGGGAATACATCATCCATGAGAAACCATTTAAAAGTGTGCATAAGAAGGTTAACGTTAATGTCACAAGAGAACATAGTCATTCTAAAGTACTGTCTGCTCTGGGTTTCGTCAGCAATTATAAATGCGGGTCAAGGATTCCGTAACTTTGTAGTGGAGGATATAGTCTGCGTTTTGCAGAAATTGGCAGATGCAACAAATATTCTCGCTGCCGAAAACAATCCTACTTCTAGTAGCATAAGCGTGTTAGTCTCGAAGCTATTGTACAACTTTCTTTGCGAAACAGAAATCCATTCGGGTGTGATTACCCAGTTCAAATTGGTTGTACGGGAAAGCTTGGCAAAACGGTATTGCTTTCCAACCTGCGAAGCGCTTACTTCGCCGTTTCTGTATGCGGCGGCGCTCGGGCCACGCTACATGCCACAGCGGTTCTTGTACGACACGGATCGCGAGTACGAGAAAAAAAAAACCTATTAAATATCCGAACTACCGAGGTCGTATCCCCTGACTCTACTGGTACATCCCTCCTTCAGGTCAAAACTGAACCCGACTCACCGCCGAAGCACGTCACGTGGCCGTGTTCGATAATAACATAGGAGATATTGTAGATCTCACAGACGAGATAACTGTGGACAAAACGCGGAATATAACGAATTCGCTTGTGAAAAGGTACGGGAATGTGACGCGTTAATATGTGGAAGCGGTATGAAATGAATACCCGAAGGTTTCCGCGCTTGCCAAAATATTCTTATCAATGCTAGCAACTTCCGTTCCAAGTCAACGAGTATTTTCAGCAGCGGACGGACCGTTACTAAATTACCGGTGTCATTGAATCCAGAAAATATTGATAACATTTTATTTCTGAACAAACATATGCCCCAAAGTGCTAGCGATATTTTGTACACTGCTCCTGTGACTGACTGAAAGAGCTATCGAGGTTATGTTCAATGCCTGCACGACTACACCCATACAATCACAATGTCCACACGTAAACCATGGAGCCGCGCGATAAACCGAGAGAGCGCAGTTCTCAGTCACCTACCGCTATTGCCAAGTCTTCCTGATGACGAATGAACAAGGATTTACAAACACTCCAAACACAATAAGTTTTAGATTCACTTTCCTCTTGCGAATAAATATTCAGTTTCATAGTATCGTCGTCTTGTGTTATATGTAAGCCTACTGTAGTGTTACATTATCAGAGTTAATACCGTAGATTTTTGGTTCCGGTCATGCGCACAAGCTAACCATCGTCAGCCAAACAACATGGTTTCCCTGATAGAAGCGTATGATAATTGTAACTCTATAAATTCTGAAAATACATCATAATAGTCATTTCCCCGACATAGTCAATAACGTCTGGACAACTATGCAAGTCTAAATCATGTTGGTTAGGCGGTAAAAATCGGTGGGTAAAAGGGTACTGGTCGGGTTTCAATAATAGATAACTCGGGGCAAAAAAAAAAAAAAAAAGTGACAGCCCTAGTTTTAAAACTACCACCGATAATAACGAAAATAAATTCAAATAAATAAGGAAACAAACCTGTATGTAGCTTACTGAAAGCAAACTACACGCTGAGAACTATAATTAGATCAATGTGTTCTTATACTGTAGGTAGAGGAATTATGTGCTTTAAAAAATGTGATTTTGGTAACGCTTAGCTGTACGCCAAATGTTAAAGTGAAGTTTGGTGATCGTAGAATGATCCGTTTTGGAGATATCGGAGGAGTCTATGGCAATACGCCACCTTGCGCTGGGTCTGTTGGTTCTACTTTTTTGTATGAATGGAATATCTGTTTACATATACATCTGATGTGTGGATCGCTGTCATTCAATAACGTAAACAAACCCATGAGACATGATTGTAATACTGTAACAGGGACATATTTTGAGAGTTTTAATTGAAATAAAGAATATGTGATATTGTATGATTTTACCGATTGTTCAACGTGTTGTGTATCGCGTCCGTTATATGCCGTCCGTATTAGTGCAGCTATGTATACATGTACGTTCCGTATGTATTCGTTTCGTCTGTATTGTACTTTGTAATTGTACTGTCCGAGTGGTCAGTCTTGGTGTGACGTCGTGTAGTTTCTGTTGTTTCATTGGTTGTTTGTATTGGGCAGTTGGCGGGAGTTTCTTTGTGTGAGAGAGAGATTTTAGTCGGTGTCGGGCATCTTGACAGGACAGACCTGACAGATCTAGATGTAAGTCTTTTACCTTTTCTAACCTTATATTTTCACTTATTCTTTCTATAATATATATTGGTTGAAAGTGTTTAAGATTTATGAAATGTATATATATATTATTTGATAATATTAGACAAGAATGGATAAGATTTTGTGCGTTTGAAAAATAATTGAACATCGTATCTATATTCATGTACATGTACGTGCATTTGTAACCATTTTTATAAAATAGATTATTTCATAAATAATATTTATGAAATATATACATCTGATTTTAATGTGAGATTGTGTAAGACAGTAAGGGTATATAGAGTGGTTTTTATTTGTATTTTTAGAATTCCATATTACGTACAAGCTTATACCTGTGTGTAGACTTGTATCGCTCCTTATCACTGTGGACATGGGCTTTTGGCCATTACCCAGGTAGATATATCATTATTTCTAAATTATCATGATGTATATTCTCGGTGAATACTTTATGTCCTAATGTAAAGATAAATGTATCTTTCTATCATTCATATTACTTAAACAGAATTCCTCGTGTAATGTGACATCATATAGACGTGACGTATTGTCCTAGTGTTTCTGTAAGAGTTATTTCCCTTTGCGTATGAAAGTTGTCAGAGTATGGTTAGCTTGATAGTGTGTTTAGTCTGTTTTTATTTCTTGTTACAGAGTCTTTATTATGTCCATCCATGGAATAAATTGACGAACAACACTTGTGGTCTTGTTATATTTGTTGGCAAGAATAACACCACTATTACAATACTGAAGCATGATTAGTCAGTATTTACTTTTTGGAAATATTGCAAACAAGAAACGTTATATGTCTGCAGACAAGGGTCAAGTTATTGGACGCCTTATCTGCAGACACAATAACCTACCTGTCATGTAAATCTTGAAATTAGGACAAGTTGACGGAGGAGTAGTTCTTCGGTCATCTACATGTATGTTGTTACAGAGGTACTTCTGCTTTGAAAGTATGGTGTAATGTTAGCTTGAACAGGCTTCTAGTGTCAAAAAATGTGCTGACGTTAATAACATCCACTCCCTTATTTGTAAGGTAATTTTTAATAAATTGGCGAGTTGTTGGAGGATCCCAGATGTCTGTACGGACAGATTAAAAAAAAACACTTCATGAATGCTTTGATGAAGATGGTATATCTGCTTGATTTATTGAAATACCGCTGTCTATAGCTACGATAACGTCTAATTTGAAGAGTGAATAAAGAGTGAATTACACTAGTATTACTGCATCTGGGACAGGACAAATTTCCACACGGTCATTGCAGTCATATGACACAGCAATGTCAAGGAGTCTAATATTCTGTTCCTACGGCAAGGTGTGCTCAGCGTTTGATCGTTTGAATGGTGGTAATTTATTTCCAAAATATGGAAACCCGCCGACAGCATAGAATGGTCCGGGAGGTTGAAATTTTGATAGAAACATTGGTTATCTCCACGGTTCTCTTTTAAACGATGACCATTCGTACGTTGTATCGACTGTGTTTTTGTTTTACCAACATATATCAAACCACACAGAGCACATTCAAGAACATTAACAACGTTGGTAGCTTTACGTTTTAGGGGCTCACAGCTTCTGTAAGTATAAACGTTATAATTCAGAGAACATTTGGATTCATTTACAATGATACGAATATTGCAGTTTTAAGGTCCGTTTTGATTATAACTATTGCAGTGTTTGACCAATAGTTTTTCATCGTGAAGCTTTCCCCGAGTATGTGTAATGTATTTTTGTTTGTATGGTTGTTGTTGTCTAATTCAATGATAGATGAGGACCTGTAAAACAGCAAGGAGACAGCTTGTTAGGTTGTATTTACTTTATTCCGCTAAGTACAAGTCACGATTTTTTTTACAAATGAAGGTACTTTCCTGTAGTATACAATATGTAAAACAGTATATGCAATGGAGATACAGTAAAGTGAATTATAATGAAGTCCACAGCAACATAATGAATATAATGACATCTTGACCGATAGGAACTGATTAATCAGTAGGAGATTCAACACAATCATGTTAGTATTGATTAAAAGATAATCCAAAATTTAAAGTTATCATGTCATAAAAGATATCAGAATAATGAACATGAATTGTCGTATTAACGTATTACGGACAAGATCAGGAAGATTTAGGAATTAATCTAACATACTGAACCAATAGTTTACACGACAATGCTCTTTTTCAGAAGGGGAATTAACTATGAAATAGGGGAGATAACTGTTGTAGAGAGATTACTTCGCAGTGAGAAGTATTGTCAATGCCTGAATACTATATATTTAAGTGACAGCTCTTAATTAAATTTAAACAATTGAATAATTTCTATGATTATCACATATTTAATATGCTGCTGCTAAGTAATACATTATAACATACATACTGTTTGTAAGAAGTACAATAATTAGTGTAAGATTTACAATCAATGTTGACAACAATGATGTGTAACATTTCAAAAACTTCCGTAAGGTATATAACAAGAAATAATACGTAGTCTCACTAGAAAACAGTAAGTAGACAGCTTGTTACGGAGATCTTACTTTATTCCGTCCCAAGTACAAGTGAAGATTTGGGGGGAAAACTACAATTCAAGGGACTGTCCGTGAAAGGTGAGATTTTGATTGGCTGACCAGTTCGTGGCGCATGCTCAGATTGCTCACAGGTACGTGTGGGTTCTTAACAACGCAGCAGTAATGCACGGTTACGTCATGTTTATTGGTAGCCTGGACTAATTGAATCTGTTCTCCTTTTCATTATCCTATTACAATAGGTTTTAGTGTGTGTCCAGGCTGGCCGAAATGATAAAAGTGGCTTGAGCCTTTTGTAAATATGTTATTGACTTAATTATAATATATACTGCTTTTAAGACAGGATGACCAGTACAAAAAGTAAGTTTGAACAATGAAATATTGACTTAAGTTGGTCAAATACAAAAACACTTCAGCAAAGATTAGTGGTGAGAGATTTCCGGCTTTAACTCAAAACACGGGTTTTCCTAGCTAGGGCTTAATATTAATAGAAAAATTGACAACTTAAGCAATAAATTACAATAAGACATATATTTTATTTAAATTTAGATTAATAAGAATCGTGAACCTAAATTTAATGTAAAATGTAAATACTCTCAGAGTATTCATTACATATAAAAAATAAAGATAAAACAAATTTCATAAAGAAAAATGGAAAAATGGATAGTGTCCTTATGAAACGTATATCAATTTAAATAAAATCAATCTTCAGAATCACCTGTGCCTGCCAATAACCGTCACTGTTTTGATTGTAAGTTGTTTTTGCAAATTAAGACCTCCCCCACTCTAGCCATTTTTCTGACCTTTTACTTCCTAAACTACCACAGGTTGTCTGTACCTGAATGAATCGACGTGAATTCCCCTCTCGATACTCCGGTTTCCTCCAATGTCTATCAAAGTTAACGAGAGAGATTGATGTAATGATTACACGACCTCCGTAAAATACCAGTAGTTGGTCCTAATGAACAGTACCTATCATGTGAATTTCAATCTTGTTCAATAAGGAACGTTTTTTTTCGTCAGTTTGTGTTTTTCGAATCACATCAGTACATATATAGATATGATCTTTTTTATGGTCGAAACAGATTTATTTACAAAATTGTGTTTTTCACACCATGTGTTAAATAAATACACATTGTCATTGCATCATATGAAAGCATAAATTTCGGTCATGTATAAACAATTTAGACAGTAGGATTAAGAAACACGACCAAATCTAAGCAATGTAGTATACTGATGAGCATGCTTCCCATCCGTTGTAATTACATGTAGCTCAAACGTGCCCGGAATTACACCGAGATCATTGACTTCGTCAATTAGCTGAAACAGGAACAGATGATAAAAGGAGAGAGGGTAAGAAGTGGATTAGGGTGAGAGAGGTGATAGTAAATGACCATGATATATGTTAGTAATTAAACGCAATGTTTCAAAATTAATTCATGTACCTCATACACAACTGACTGCATTAGCAAACCCATTTTATAATGGCTGAAGCTGGTCAAAATGGCTGAATTGGGCATCACTAAAGAAAGGTGTCATGCACACACAGTGAGTGCGTGAATGCCTCATAGTTTTCTAGGGAAACAAAAATGTTAGCATAGCTATACTGCCGACGCTGTATTGCAGTGGCATATTTACCTTGGTTATCAGTATTAGTGCAACGCGAGCGTTCTAGCTTATGTCGCCGACCTTGCCCTATGTACATTGTACAAACGTTTGTGTACACATTACTCCCTCCCATTTCATTACCACAACCCGCCACGCGAACTTCTGTATACATCCTGAGCAGGGAAATCTGCAGAGATGCCAGGGAAAGGTTTGTGTTTAAATTTATTTTCAGATATCTGTTGAGTATAAAGGACTGATGTGTATCTAATATGTTAATTGTAATGGTCAGCAAGTCTTAAGGTACATGTTAGAGCTATTTTTACCTGTCCTTTTCTGAAGAGCACCACTACGGGTGTATAACCTGACTAAAATGTCAGCCTTTGTAATGTTGATGTAGGTTAATGAACATGCATATACAACATATTTACATAATATAGAAAGCATTATTTAATTGGTGTTGTATATACTTATAGTCTTGAATTGTCTTATCTGTTTTAACGTAACTCAAACATTAACACGTACAAGTCTTCCAATGTCCCCGTCCCCGAATCCTTTCCTCAAACAAGCAAGGTTGGAATTTCATAGCGATATGTATGCCATCAGATTTCGGTCAAAGATAAAAGAATTACACGTGACGGCAAATACATGTGATATATTGATAAGCATGGTCCAAAATCAGCCTAGTGTTTGTGGTTGTTACCTGATAACCTAGTAAGATTAGATGTTGTAACTTGGACTGCGAAGGAAAGAGGTTACATACGGGATGTAAACAATAACAGTATATCTATAGTGGTGTCAAGATTTAAGAGCAGAGCAATAATTTGATAGACTCGGGCTTTATCATAGTAACAACCCACGAATATGGCACTTTGTGGAAGTTAAGTGTGTCATTAGAGAGAGAGAGAGAGAGAGAGAGAGAGAGAGAGAGAGAGATAAACATTTTGGTGTCATTGAACTGCCGAATGTGTTGACCTGACGAAAGTAGATTTATTCCAAAATTTCCCTATAGAAACAAAAGCGAGTGAAAACATGTGCTTTAAACAAATTATCTATCTACACATTCATATATATATATATATATATATATATCAATCATTTTAGATCCATATCTATAGATAGGATAGACAACTTTAAACGATGCTGATAACCCAGTGATTCTATACATAGAGCTTGAATCATAAATAAACTGTTCGACGGTGGAGGAACTTTGGACAGTGTTGGCTTTGTTGTATTGTCCTTTTCTGACCAGGCTCACATTGACCTCACTTTGCCCATTGTCAGTTAATACTAAGAGAAGACTTTGACAAACAATGATATTACTACACCCTTCACTTTAAGGTATAATTTATAGGCCTGTGTGAACTCGGCTTATAAAAATGTTTTTCTTATTCACCCTCCGGCATAAAGTGCACATATAACATACTGATCAGAAGGCCAATTAAAACGACAGATTGATGGAAAGGCTCCTGTACTGACGCACACTTTTCAAATTCCCAATGTAGATAAATTGTCTTATAAAGTACATCAGTTGATCTCATAGAATAGAAAAGGTATAAAATTTCCTGAAGTGGATGATGGGCACTGAAAGACAAGCTGACTATCCTTAGGTTTGACCATAGCTTAATTGGTATTAACCCGCACATATTCTGCCGCCTACTAAAGCCATATGTGCTCCCAGTACTGGCGTATGAACTGGATAGGTTCTGTCACCGATGCCTAAGTACATTAACGTATATACATTCTACCGATTTGGGCTAAGATAAACATGATAACACCATAGTTTACACAATAACATTTTATTCAATAATACAGCAAATATTAAGTATACATAAGTTACGTTTGGGTCAGGAAACCAGTATTATAGAGAATCTAGGCATTTTAGATTATGTCCCAGTTCTGTCTAAATTGGTGTAGTAGCAAAAACAGCTAGTCTGAGGACGCTAAGAGGCTAATAGCAATCTATAGCATCCTTTATGATAAGAGCAGAGACGATGGCACCGGCATCATTGGAATTTTCCCAGACAGATGCAACATGTTTCAATAATATTAGAAACTCCAAAATCCCCCGTCTAGCATTTTTGTTTTAAAAAACATTTTATTGCCGTTAAGCAAAAGGATTGGGCACAAGTTACAATAACATTATTAACGTCCTTTCCTTTAGGAGAAAAACAATTACATATATACATTTCAAGTGTCTAGCAATATCAACTGCACTCCATCCGGGGGCCTATAGGTGTCAAACTCAGCCTCTGAGAAACAATAGTGTTTCTTTATATAATGTGGAGCAGGAACTTCTTCTGATAGTGTGGACAACCACCCAGGTGGAAAACAACATCTGCAATATTCAGAGGAGGAAAATTCTTGATGCCTTTGTAATGTATACTGAAGAAGAGAAAACGGTCCATCTAGAACATCTATACCAGACTAGGAAGTCGTGTTTGTGAACGGAAAGTGATGTGATCCTTAAGTTATATTTTCAGACGTATAGGTCTCCAATTACATGTCCAATGGCTAAGAGAGGCGTTGAGTGGAATTTACATGGACTGTCCTAGTTTATCACATAAAGATGATCAATTTACGGATTCAACTGTTTTAGCGTTTGTAGTATTTCTTTCCATAGACTTTATTCTACATACAACAAGATACATTACTCAGTGAATAAAGAAATCTTTGCTTGCTTCTAGGATTACTCGTTGAATGAAATTATTTGCACAAAGACTTATAGAAGGACTTTTAGTGAGCCGGTAGCTTGAAATCTATCTAGGTTATTTAGGTTAACACCTGCACAGTAACTCTTGGGTTACACCGGACTACCTCAGTTACTTAGGTACAGAAATAGAGTAACATAATATTCTTCCTATTAATAAGAAATTTAAAGAGACTATATGAACAAGAAACTACGAAATGTTCGGAAGGAAATAGAAGTGAAGTTGGTTGTGTATCAGAATGCATCATCAGATCACACTGGATCAATGTAGCACAAGATTGTCGAAAAGAAACTTCACTATGCTCACTTTTTAAAAAAATCTTTTTCGAAAAGCATTTCAGCATGATTATAAAGCAATATTGTAGGTACTGTAACAAAACTGGCATCACACAACAAGCCGATGTTTAACATCTGATAATTCTTTCGTTGTTAAATCAGCATTTGGCGCGATATATTACAGAATAAAGATATACAGAATTCATTTATATTAAAATATACTGTAGTTTAGAGTTCAATGAATGAGGTTTGACATGAAAAACATGTTCAGATTTTTTACCATGTCTACTGATTATTTTGTTTGCAGGATTGCTTGAACGGCTTGAAAATGGCGGCAGTGTACTCATTGCGGAAGGATATTTGTGGGAATTCGAAAGAAGAGGCTATATACAACAGGGAGCACATGTACCGGAAGTTGTCTTAGAACACCCCGAATTGGTCAAGATTATGCACGAGGAGTTTGTTCATGCTGGGACTGACGTGTGCGAGGCATTCACTGTAGGTCAAATTGGCTGTATCTATTGCTCTGAATCGCCATTTTAGAATTTTAAAGTTCAATTTCCGTTATGTCTAGATTTCTTATCCTTTCCCGTAACTATAATCGTTCAATGGTTTAAAGAAAATAATTTATGAGGGGATATGACATAGGTGGAAATCCCTTTATATTTTGCAGTACTATGGTAATAGGGAAAAGCTCCGATTTATAGGACGGGAAGACGACCTAGAGAAACTCAACAGAATGGCCCTGAAGATGGCTCGGGAAGTAGCTGACAAGACGGGAACGCTAATGGCCGGCGGGATCTGTAACACAGGAGTTTATCAAGCAGACAAACCGGAGACACATCAGCAAGTGAAGGAGATGTACAAGGTAAACAAACAACAATTAGTGTTTTGTGTAGTGTAGGAAGTCGGCAAAGTCAGAGCAAGGCATAAGACTTAAATTATTTCAAATTTTCTGTTTAACACCTGTCATTACTCTAGATTAAATAATTACCTAAAGATGAAGTTATAGTGAATCATTCTGGTTCACATATTATTCAGGACAACGTGTACTTTATGTACGCTCTATATTGTTATTGGTGTATTAGTTGTGCATTTCGCCCGACATGATAAACAAATACAAAATTAATGGGCAATAAGAAGATTTAGTGCATAAGATTTTGATTGCGACATTTCTTTGTGTTGAGGTTCCCATATCATTTGGATCGGTCGAGTTTGCATTAGTTTTAACGACTTTTGATTCAAGGCTGCTTAAGCAGTCAAATTCAGTGTTCTGTTCAGGGTATTCACAAAAGAAACATGTTGTGGTTTGCGGTCATCCTGCTGATACAGTACCACGTTGGAAGATAAAATATTTACCTGTATAATACAAACTATAGGTCAGTACCGAAATAGGTAGTACAAAATATACATATGTTTGAGGATAAATAAAGAGAAAATCATATTTAACTTTAAAAAAAATTATTAAGATTGATTAAACATTTTATCATACAATCTTTTCTATTTTACACTTCTACATAAACATGTTTAAAGACAAATCGAAAATAGCTCCAGTAATGCTTGAATAAATTTCATTTTTTCCATTCATTCAAGACTTATTAAACTTTTTACGATCGATATTAATTTCGAGACTGATATTGAAGGTGAGGTGAGCTCGATCCCAATGTTACTATTAATCTAATGAAATCTAGCACTAATCACATAAAACGCTAGAGGGCGAATGACTGGTTGGTCGTCTACTGTGCTGTTATCGTTAAGTGTCGTCTATTTATGATAATATATGTATAACTATATATATATATATGTTCAATTACATATTAAACCGGGTAATTGTCGATTGGTACACAGGGCCTATATCTAACATGTTTGTTTGTAACTGATATTTGAATGCACAGAGTATATTCTAATGTGAATTCTCATATGTAATCTATTGTAGGAACAAGTAGAATGGGCAGTGGATGAGGGAGCTGACTACATGATAGCTGAGACTATAGACACCCTAGGAGAAGCCAAAATAGCTCTAGAGACCATTCAACAGTATGGAAAAGGTAACGGAGAAAATGATACTGCATTTGCATTCACCAAGTTCCATCAAGTCACTGTCGTTTGGGGCCTATACGTGTGTTTTGTGTATTAGCCACAATATTGCTAAACCTAAATACTTCAGATAGACCAATGCTGTAATTGAACGACCTGTATTGTAAGCTGGCTCAAGCTATTGGCTACAAGGCTCCCATTCTAACGATTATGATGATGTTGACATGTTGTTTATTTTTTGAGAATAGACAATGAACATTATTCGAAATAGGATATGATAAATCATATTATCACGAATTTGAACAAAATCAGCATCCGCCACAATGATTCTTTTAGAGTTTTTTTTTCAATGTCATCTTGTTTTACCTTTTACCTAGACTTCGAAGACGCAATAATGATATATTCTGGTTTATTCAATTACTACATTAATAAAGTAACTTTATTTTCTACATATATTTAAACGTACATGTTAACATTTCAACTTCACAACCTTTCATCTGTCAAAAAGGTTTATGTTATGTTTTCTATATATGTGAAAGTTATGCTAGTACAGCTTTTATAAATTCTAAAGCAGATCCTGTCTCTCTGTCTTAGGGATGCCAGCTGTTATGACTCTTGCCTGTTACGTCCCGGACGAGACGATAGACGAGGTACCAATAGTGGAGGCATGTCGTAAACTGGAGGAGATGGGAGCTGCTGTGGTTGGCCTTAACTGTGGGCGGGGCCCCAAAACCATGCTTCCACTTCTACGAGAGATCAGGAAAGTGTGTAAAGTAAGTAAAGGTGACGATAGGAGGCCAATTCGCAACGAGAAGCAGTGTGTGTTCTCGGCGGGATCTAGCACAGTGCTACTGTATGTGTGTGTAACTGGAATCGAGGGTAGACATCCCTTGAAAGAACAAACAAAATCAGTTTATCTGAATTTGTAATTTTGGTTACTTTCCCCAACGCCATGTCATTTTGTTTTTTTAGTATACTGGGAAAAATCTAGGATGTAAGAAGTGTATGAAAGGTGAAATCACATTGAGTTTCCATAATGGGGTATTGATCACATTATCATAAATAATGCAATGGAACAAATATCATATACATATAGTAAGAATGAAGAACCACATTGATATTATTTTTGTGGATTCGTTCTGGTTCTAAATGTTTACGTACGACATATCGGATATGCATACTAACGCTGTTGACGTTTCTTTTTGTTTTGGTACATGTCGTGGTATACTTTGTGTATGAGCATGAGTTCATTGTGAATAAAACTTTAACATGTATGTATTCAGTAAGTCAACTTTTTAAAATCTCAAACATGATATAATTTCTCGCCGTTTTTTGTGTTGTTGCCTCCATAGGGACCAATCGCAGCCCTGCCGGTTACGTATAGGACTCGTGATGGCTGCCGTAGTTTTCAGTCTCTCAAAGATCCCGACACAGGTAAAACAACAACAGCCTTAACGGCGAGTGTCTGTACAATTAGTACGGAACAAAGTGACACGAAAGTTTGGAAAATCTTGCGGATAAAAAGCAAGCATTTATTCCCGTGAAAAATACATGGTCGACATTATCTTTTCCGTAGATACTAACTCTTAATTTCAAATTTTAGTGATCACTATATTTACACATTGTATAATTTATATTAATAGTGTTCTTTTCTTATCAATATTTACATTTATATTTATTCAATCTATGACCTGAACTGAATTATTTGAAATTGGTTTTTTTTCTTGTCATCGGATTTATTTTTGATGTTATAGGTAAATATGCGTACCCGATCAATGTAGCGTCATGTCTGTGTAGTCGAGATGAAATCCGAGAGTTTGCAGAGGAAGCCAAAGCGATTGGAGTAAATTACATCGGGCTATGTTGTGGGAATGCACCAAATTACTTCCGAGAACTTGCGGAAGTATACGGACGAACCCCAGAGGCTTGTAGATATAGACCAAACATGTCTTTCAATTATATATTTGGAGACACTGAAAAGACGGATAAGTATGATTCGAAGAAGTTGAGACAGTACATGGTAACGGGAAAAGAATAAGAGAAGAATAATGACAGTGAGGAGAGGAGAGATCTTTTTTAAAAGTAAGATCGAGTGAGTGTATGATTTTTTAATGTTACGGATACCGTTGGTGAACATAGAAACAAGAACAGCTAAAACGTAATGTAATCTATGTTTATCTATATACAAATCAGGATTTTGAAAGTTGTTTACGTGCTTTGTTGTGTATATGTTAACTATGACCAATCCCATTTTTACGAGAGAAATGTTGATGACAAACGAGAAATCCGCCATAGCTTGAAATGAGCAATTTGTATATGACAACCTTGTGTATAATGTACGAGAATGATGTGTGACTCTAGAAACTAATGGTCAAGATGTATGTGTAAAATGGGACCAAACGGCAATAAACTTACCGTCGCAATCAAGATGACACCGGTGGTATTCTCAGGAAGTGATTACTCAGATAATTTGTTGAATGTCTTTTATCAATCAACGAAATAAATCTTATAATAAATTTGTGTTGTTAAACAACTCATTCTGTCGAAGACACGTCCATATATATAGTACACTTACGAACATGAAAATATTTTGCATAGATATAGATAAGTAAGTCTAATCGCTTCATTTCACGGAGAAGTAAGTGGGCCACGTGCTTTTGTTCTGGGTGAAAATATACAAGCGTTTTGTAACATTTCTGTACATGTCTACTGAACACGTGTTCAGCTGTTTTATTCGCCAAATAACATCAGTATAATTCAAACAGTCAAAACTGATCTCACAAAACACTTACAATCCTGAAACCATTATCAAAATTCATCCAATAGCTAATTTTCTCAGGTACATCCTAACATTCGTCTGCTCTGTTGGGTGGGTTGTTTTATGATATCAAATAATTTTCGTGAGTGGTAAGATATTTTACCTATCTCTTCAAATTATGGTGACTATTTCGGCCTTATCAACAACTCGTGTCACCAAAAGACTCCAAAATACTCCAGGCTTTCATGTCATAAAGACAGAGCTGATATCGAGAGGGCAATTCAAGGTTATGAAAACCAAATTTTCTTCCATAGATTTTACCTGCGAGTAATGTCACATATAGTATCACTCATAATTTCATAGGATTTGAGTACTTCATGACGATTTGCAATTTTGACACCATTAGAATTACATAGAAAAACACAGAGAGATATAATAGGTCTCACGATTAAAGGCAGTAGACTTAGAAATGAGACATAACGGACAATATATATTGTCTAGTCGTAGTGTATATACATATCCGAGGACTACATATGTGTATATGTTTCTAAAGATTATAGAAGTAGTATCTAAGTGTAAATACTACATGATTAGCACAAATGTGTAACTATCATGTTCAAAGTTCATATGTAGAAATAACAAATAGAACACACAAGGATAGGATGCTAACTATAAAAGATGTAGCAAATTAGCATTTTTTTCTATTTTGATACCTTTTTTTAACGAAAATTATGTCACAGAATTAGTTCTGGTTTTAATACTATTTGATCATTATTTTAAGTCCTTATCAAAAGTTTTAAAAAATAAAACCAATCACATTTTATCAGGACACGGCAGAAAAAAACTACCACTGTGACCTAGGAAGTGATGCATTTTCACAAAGCGACGACAGTTCCAGATACGGAAATGCCTTCTTTAGTTCTGTAATGTATATCACAATGCACACACACAATCAAACAGTAATGTATCTATACAGATAGTGGAAAGCACTACATGATATCAACGAAAAACTTCGTCAAGGTTTATATAGACTCATTTTCCTGCTAGAAGCCCATGCTTTTGACCATATGACGCTTTTCTAAAAGACCTAGAAAGACGAAACATCTGCATGACAAAAGCAAACATTTTCTAGGGGGATGAGAATTTGAAGTAAAATGACACACTTGGTGCAAGCTCTTGTGCCAGGTTTAGGAACAACATATCAGGCAATCTTCCTCACCTGGCCGTTTGTGTGTCGCTCCCTGAGCATCAATTACGCATGTTGACACAACGGGATGGCTGTAACAGCTGGCCTCGCCATCAAACAGGCAGTGTAACCAGCTAGTAGACTCCTAGGCGAGGGACAACATATATATCATAATGATTCAAATTTGATTACCGACAAAATCTCTCGATAAATGTTGATCAAATATATTATATGTGTTTCATTACATTTGTCAAGAACTGCAGCATTGTATCGAGAACTGGAACCCATGTATTCAGTACATAGGGCATGTCACTAGGACCTGAATCAGGATCAGCACATGTAACCATGTGATCAATAAATTGCTGTTTTTTGTTCTTTGTGATTCTTTAAACCTCTTTCAGCCAACTATTTACCAAAGGTGATACTGATGTTCTATGGATATTACCAACGGATATGTCATTGATTATGAAATTTTCACATATTCATTTGTCATATAAAAACACATCACTGTGGAAAGATATTATTATCAAAATATTTTGCTGTTTTTAAACATTTGTGTTGTATATTCCGCTTAAAACTAATGATATATCGGTATAATTAATTTTAATTGTTTGCACGCAAAATGTAGCTTTCTGTTTCGTCGACTCCTTCTTTCCATTTCTCGATGGAAAAGAAATCTAGTTCCTCCCACCTGATAATGATTTGAGGAGACAATGGCAACACGCCGGCTTGAAGTCGGTCTCTTGTTATGTTACTTTATTTATCCTATTATTCTTGCTATTTTTCTGGTTTTTTTTTTAATGTGACGGGCCCACTCATAATTTCAGTGGACTGAAAGTGGTGCGAATTAGCTAACAATGATGTCACGTCATGTCACGCCAGCTGTTCATAATCCTTTCTCTAGATTATAGAATTTTTACATCTACATGTATGTGTAATTTTTATTTTTGAAACACTTCTAAAGAATTAATCGTTAGCTTTGAAAGGAATATTCTTTTGGTTTCATGCTAGCATGAAACTAAAAGTATCCTATCAAAGCGGGTTTCACGCGGGGCATATCGTTACGATATTAAGCCAACGTAAAACATCAATCATGATGCATAACACCTTGCTTGATAGTGTGTTTGTCAAAGCACATGATTACGCATATAATTAGGTACATCGAATATGTGTACTTTGGATCCTCTCTGGTGACAGGGATAGGTTGATTTATATCAAACTCTGGAAATGCCTTTCAAAATCTCTAAGCGGGTCATCTAGGTCGTATGGAGAAAAAAATATTTAAGGACAAAATGACAATGCATCGTCAAAAAGATAGACGATGGATAACGTCATCAAACCAATGTAAACAAACACACACATAGCTTAGAATTTCATTAGCTTAGATTTTAATGAAATATTGTTAATAAAATTTTTCAACTCTTTTGGAGCAAACCATCAAACTGTTAAAGGTATGGTGTAAATAATCATTTTTATACTGAATGCTGTATGTGACCCAGGGGAGATAACTCTACCAGGTATATAGGTGTCTTGTCACTTGACCAACATTCTGAATTTTGAGGTATACATGTAAGGTATTTTGTTGGCCAAGTGAAACTAGGAGTGACAGGTAGAACAATAGGAGATAATTACAGGTGTTTCGTAAAACTTCCAACTTTTATGAAAATGCCATCATGACATATTGAGAGAAACAGCTCTAGATTTTTATGTATTACATGTATTTTTATTCACATAAAACACATTTTCAGTATAAATACATAAATTGACCAGATTTTTAATTTAGCTATTATTTTTCAATTATTTAAATTAAAGAAAAATGAATATGAGAAAGGACACATAACCGCTATAAGCCATATCTAAGAAAGAAAGCATAAAGGTAGCAGATTTTTAATATATATAGCCACTATTTTTCAATTCTGTCAATCATAGAAAGACGATATAAGAAATAAGAATAAGACATAAGAAAAGACAATAAGGTAACTAGATTTTCAACGCCTTTTTAAATAATGCTACATAATGTTTATACATTGTATTTGTAAATTCATGCATCCTCATTGCACGAAGTAAAATTATTTAATAGAATCAACAATAAAAAGTTTATATAATCGATACTTGCTCAAATATTAGAGAGAGAAAAATAACATTTCATTCAAGTTCACCACTATTATAAGGGTACCAGCAAGCAGCACTAATTATATAAGTTATACACATAGGGGAACATAGTCGAACCAACACATTCGTGAATCGACTACAACTGGCTAAATACTCCAGGGCAAGAATAAAATGCTCCTTCTCCAAACACGATGGAATAATCACACAGTTTACACAAATTGTCATCAGCACCAAAAATTATGATTGTATGTCCATTATTATCGGTATCATCACAGAGTAAAAATCACCTACTAGTGTTTCCGTCCAGGCACCCTACAAGTCTACTTCTTGTTGTGTAGAAGGAAGTTTTGGTGAGGTCTTGGAACGGGCTCAGTAGAGGGATTCTTTACAGCTCTCAAATGTAGGAATTTTCTATATAATCTCTCCAACATCACCATCAAACTCTCCATCACGGAGTTGTTTAATGCCTCGTCAAAATTAGTTGAAATAACACAGACTTCTTTACTGCAACGTTGCTTTACTTAATTAAGAAATGTCCGCTGCTAATTTGATAGTATTTCCGGGGATGGTTATGATTACGTTAAGAGGATTGCTATAAACATGAATTCCTTTACGTCAGCTGAATGACGCATTGTTTTTTTTTCAGTTCTAATTCGTAACCAATTGGTGTAGCTCTTTCAATATACATGTTCCTCGGTGTGTCAACCATTAATACAATATTCACAACTGGAGAAGGGCCTGTGTTAATTTACCCGTTTTTCAATAATTGGCGATGTACCCAAGTGTAGTAAAGCTGATCTAAATCTAGAAGAGGCGTTTGAAGGAATTGATGCTATACTAACGGCCCACCCTTTTATCTTTGCCTGACAAAAACCAACTGTCTCCATGACACCAAATTAATCTTCAAGAAATTGTCAATTTTAATTGAATTGTAGCGAATTATGTTTATTTCATATCGATAAAGAACTCATATTACGGCATATGTTGCATTGCTCTACAACAGACAACATGATTTAATGTAAAAGATTTTGGGGTAACTAAAGGAAAGCTGTATAGATCGTGACACAATGGAAGACTATAGAGTAATTATTAACTGAGCTTAATTATACCAGGCTTTGATACCATTAATCATAGTGTACCGATTACTTATAAGGGCCAGGGCGTTCATACCTCCTCCTATCCCTGGGAGGGTCTCGACACCCTAGACCGCTGCCCCTGATATAGGTGTAGGAAGAAATTCTTCCTATCTAGGTAAAAAAAGCTACACGGGCTGGATGTCACGTGTTTCTAAACAGTTAATTACTATATTTAGGTTGTGTTGTATATCAGAATAGGTTGAAAATGATGGTATTTTGTACAAAGTTTACCCCCGACCTTCCAGGAAAGGTAAATCATTAGATATTATAAATAATACCCATAATTCAACTTAATCCATGACGCCGAAAATCAAACAGAAAGAGTCCAATAAAAATGAAAAGGTATGGTTCTCTCAGTGTTTGTTGTGATACAGGTAATATTAACGGCAATAAATTATAAACTTATAGATCATTTTTAAAAGATTTATAGCCGAGACATTACGTTACAGTTTAAGGCTTAGATCACGCCGAAGCGTATTAGATACGTTGAGAGTCGACAGCTTACCGCTGCTAATAGAGACGGATACACGTCCTGTCACTCCATTAAACGACACATTGTAAATTATTTTGTAATGTTAAAATTGAGAATGAAATCCACTTTTTATGTGAATAAGACTTATACTCCGATCTTAGAATCCAATCTGATCTTAGATCAATATTTTATTACTATGAATCCTAACGAACAATTTATTTTCATCATGAATGAAGAGTTTACGATCTCGCTAAGCGATGATAGCATTCCTCTTTATGAAGAGAAAGCGTGATAGCATCTAAAACTTTTGATTTCTTTAAGTGTTAATCTTTTTATGACTATGTACCAAAGTTCTTATTATTGCGTCTGATGGGCAACATTTCGCACCGTTCACTATCCTTCAGTTGTTCAGGTTTTAGTAAATATAATTCATGTATTTTCTATGACATTTGATGTAATTGCTAGGTCATAAAGATTCCGATGATGGGGGTTAGGCGACATTTTTAACAAGTTTGAATTTTGTTGTCTCATAAGTCAAATTAAGGCTGGGCATATTTGTATGTGTGTTTTATTCATGATATAAACGGTGATGGAAAATATGTGTTATACTTTAATTATTTATTATTATTTTATTATTATTATTACTATTATTATTATTATTATTATCATTATGTCATCTCTATGTCAAGTGATGAAGTCTATGTGTGAATTTTATATTTTTACATATTCTGAATAATTTAATAGTTTCTTAAAGTATGTGTTATAATCCCATTAGCCTTAAATCTGTTCCATTTGAACAGGATATCCAGGAAGGTACTACTTTTATGTTTGATTTGAAGATAATATCAACTTAAAGAGTATAGATGATATATTCAAAGATTTCCAATGGTATGTTTTATCAGGAGATAATCATTTTCCTGGTTGTGTTTTACAAGGAGAAAACATTAATCCATAGTTATAAATATATGACATACCAGTAATTATAAGCATTTTAAAAATAACTTCTGATCATATTCCATGTTTTTGTTGTCAGTAACGTTTCGGTGGTCCATTGAATACATGTTTATACATATATACCTTGTAGGAAACCATAAGAGCCTGTAAGGACCTGTAAGGGTCTGTAAGGGCCTGTAAAGGCCTGTAAGGGTCTGTAAGGGCATGTAAGTGCCTCTCTTACATGTATGTGCCTCTCTTACATGTATTTGGTGAAGGTGGACAGGACATTCGTCTATTGCTCTAAAGAGGGAGATTATGAATCGGTGTAAAATCAGCGGTCTAATTAATGCAGAATTTAACACTATTTTAGGAATTTCGGGACATCTACGAACTTTTCATGGTACGTACACTATATTTCACGCAACTCGTCAATAATGCTCTCTAGATAGAAAGATACTGTCCATCAACTTTGGCGACCGTCTCATTTGGGTGAAATGCTGGATCTTCCCGTAGATAAATAATCAAAAAATGAAATTTTGTGCAATATTTTTGTTCAAACAGACCAGTATACGCTATTCATTTTTAATCAATTGTGGTGACTGATGTGAAAGTGAAAGTAGACAATTCGTTCGGAAATTCTCGTGTATTTAGCCTTATTCCGAATGGCTGGTAGCAGAAAATGGCAGAGCTGAAGAAAATAGCTTGTGATCATATTGATCAGCTGACAACTGTTCTTGGTTCTTTAAGTCAGGATATTTGGGACCATCCCGAATTAGGCTATAAAGAATACCATGCACATGATGTTATTTCAAATTTTCTAGAGGAACGAGGATTTGAAGTAACAAGAAAATACATACTTGATACAAGTTTTTGTGCCAGGTTTGGGCATAACATACCAGACAACGAAAATCTTCCTCACCTGGCAGTTTTGTGTGAATATGATGCACTTCCAGGCATCGGTCACGCATGTGGACACAACTTGATAGCAGAAGTGGGCGTGGCAACTGGTCTAGCCATCAAACAGGCACTAGAATCAGCTGGCAAACCTCTAGGCAAGGTACCCTTGAGTAAATGTTGATTGTTACTGTCTTGTATAGATAACCCCTTGAGGGGAGCACCCTTCTCACGTCACCAGAGAATCGACTTCAGTCGATTTGACAATGCACAGCAATGGGAATAGTCATGGAGACGAGACACTATCATCATCATCGTCGTCATAATTATGCTGTATTGTAGTGCATGCCTATTGCTATGTTACAGAAATCGACCAAACCTGTCTATAAAGGCCACTCAAGGAACAGAATAATATACTTTGCATCGTTATTCTGTATTACATGGCATCCCGTCCTGGTGGCCTTTATAGACAGGAATTTGTTACACAGACTACCTTATACATGTACATATGTAGACTGAATTGTATCTATATATTAAGTTACTCTAGTATATAACTGATATTAGTACATACATTTATGTGTATAGCGGTAGAGTAAAACAATTAAATTGGCTTTTAATTTTGTGTAAGTGTTTCTAATACCTACAAATTTCAATATTGACATTCATAGATGTAACATTCTATGAATGTAACCCCTTAGGGGACTAATGAGCATGAAATATTACCACAAGTTGCATTGAAAAGATATGTTCATATCATTTATACATATTGATGGTGAAAAATTTAGACAATGAACAAAATGTGGGAAAAGTTACATATTTACATTGCTAAAAGATATTTCATATCTGTGAGGGTTACATTCAGAACACAAAGTATGGCAAGCCTTTAGAATAGCCCAACTACATCTGTGCATGTCATAGCATAATCAGAGCACTAGCAGATAGTATATAATGTCTTTACGGATTGTAATTATGTAGTGAAGAGCATTGTATTCATTGACCTTACATAGTTAATTCAAAAGTGAATGTACATATTATAAACAGATTACTGAATGAAATGCATCAACACAGGGTACAATGTATTTAAAATTAAGTACATGATTATGCATACAATATACATACATTGAACATGGTAAACTTTTTATTTGCTGGAATTATATTGAGAAGTGTGTTAAAATCAAAACTTGCAAAGTCTTATTCTTAAAAAAAGAAAATAGAAGCCAAAGAAAAGGATATAAAAAAAAACAGTTTTTTTTAAGGCCTTTCGATACAAAATAGGTTATCAGAGCAAACAAATGGTAAGTAATAAGCTATTAAGAGTGTGTAACACAAAAAAAATATCCAAAGAGAAAGAAGATAGATGAATGTAAAAATGATAGATGAACAGATGTAAATACATTTAAAGCTAAAGTATAATAATGGATAGAGATTTTTTTCTTGTGGTACAGACAAACAACATTTGGATACTCTAGAATTTGGTGTGGTATATGTAAGCCAGGGGAGATAAATCTTCCAGGTATAAACATCTACATGATGATTTTACCTGAGTTAAACATGGCAACAATGTTTTTATTAGCATTACATAGTATGCCTAAGCAATTAATAGGGTTCTTCACATTAAATCATATCTATTGACCCAGGAGTGAACATTAAAGTATGTTTTTTCCACTTTAACTAAATGCATTTGGAGGAAAGCCCAGCAAACTGGACTTCAGCAACTTTTCAGAGAGAACGACGACATCAATTGACCAGTTCACCTGGCTGCTGTGCTGCCTTTGGTACCACTGGAAAGAGTTGAGGATGTTTGGTTCAACGTGCTGGAGGAACTGGAAGATGTGGACTTACCCGTGGACACTCCGCCCTTTACAGACTATGTCGTTACACAGTGGATTGAGGGAGACCGCTGTATCTGGAACCAATTCACCACAGATGGACCTAGCACCACCAACCATCTAGAAGCCTGGCATGGAAAGGTGAAGAAGAAGGTACACCACTTACACCCCAACATATACACCATCATCAAAGTGTTCCAGGACATTCAAGCCACCATCGAAATCAACAGGATACAGCGTGATGCAGGAGGAGCAACAAGACCACGTGCGAAGAGATATCGAAGCATTGACAACAGACTGGCCAAACATAAGGAGCGATTCCAGACTCAGAGGATCAACATCATGGAGTATGCCAATGCAACATCACATCTTCTACACCTGGGATGAATTCCTCAGTT
This sequence comes from Ylistrum balloti, assembly GCF_031769215.1. Lineage (NCBI taxonomy): Eukaryota > Metazoa > Mollusca > Bivalvia > Pectinida > Pectinidae > Ylistrum > Ylistrum balloti. Next base: position 24,794 of record NW_026782488.1, read on the forward strand.
TTATAATGTGCAATGTGCTGGCCTGATAATAATGAGCAATGTGCTGGACTGTCAAACATCCTTTAGAATACTATGTTTTATTTTATTTGTATGTATGTAATGTGTAGTGACAAACGTTCTACTTTTTGTATGTTTAATTGTATTTATATGTATAAGAAATGATAAACTTTCTGCTTTGGTATTATGATAAAATAAATGAAACAAAATAAAATGTAATGAAATGTGCTTAGTGTAGACTACAGGTAGAATCTCAGGTAATAGCTCACACAGGTGGAAACACAGGTAAATGAACTTAGGTGAAATCTATAGTTAACCTGAAACTGAATGTAATTGGTTTTCTATCATCTTCCTGTTTAGTGGGCAAATCGGGAACACCCCGTCAAGGTAACTCAGGTGAAATTGTTAAATGTTAAAAATGGGATAGGTACTCAAAAGAATTGGACATGGATTGAGGTGATTTGTCTTCAAAAGGTGAAAAAATGTGGCATGTACAGAACATGTTTTTCTTTTGTAATCAAAGTAATTGTAAACTTGCAGGTGGTACAACTAGTTTTAATGGTGTCCATGTGGAGGAGTTCATACAATGTTCTGTGTATTCAGTGACAGATACTTAAATGTGCATTTGTTGCCAATGCTATTAACTAGAACTCTAGTGGAGGGTCTCCGGCTTATTGTATATACCTTGGGAAATAGACCTGTCTCTGGAAACCAGATATAGATCTTCCTTAAACTATCTTATTACACTGATACAAACCAGAGATATATATATTTGTAAAATATAGGCTATGGTAGAAGTGCATTAGTAACAATAGATCTGCCTGATTCTTGTGAGGTATGCACATTGTCAATGTGTACCATATTAAGCTCTGCCCACTTTTCACTTGATTAGCTTGAGGGAAGCACCTGAATGCAGTGCCACATGTTTTAGTTGTGCAGTTCCAAAACTAAAACAAAACTGAGTTAATTCAACTAGAGATTAACCATTTGCTTTTATATTTATAGAGAAATTAGCATTGATTAGCTTGATGTAAACACGCAAGTGCAGTGTGTGATTTAGTTGTGCAGATGTGTTTTAGTTCCCAGACTAAAACACAGTTGAGTCAATATAACTGGGAATTAATCAGTTACAATTATATAGAGTAATTAGTATAGATTAGCATGATGGAAATAAACAAGTGCAGTGTGTTAATCAGTTGTGCAGGGGTGATTTAGTTGTGCAGGTGTGTGATTTAATTGTGCAGGTGTGATGTAGTTGTGCAGGTGTGATTTAGTTGTGCAGGTGTGATGTAGTTGTGCAGTGTGTGATGTAGTTGTGCAGGTGCGATATAGTTGTGCAGGTGTGATTTAGTTGTGCAGGTGTGATGTAGTTGTGCAGTGTGTGATTTAGTTGGGTAGGTGCAATATAGTTGTGCAGGTGTGATGTAGTTGTGTGGGTGTGATGCAGTTATGCAGGTGTGATTTAGTTGTGCAGGTGTGATGTAGTTGTGCAGGTGCGATATAGTTGTGCAGGTGTGATTTAGTTGTGCAGGTGTGATGTAGTTGTGCAGTGTGTGATGTAGTTGTGCAGGTGGGATTTAGTTGGGTAGGTGCAATATAGTTGTGCAGGTGTGATGTAGTTGTGTGGGTGTGATTATAGTTGTGCAGGTGCGATATAGTTGTGCAGGTGTGATGTAGTTGTGCAGTGTGTGATGTAGTTGTGCAGGTGGGATTTAGTTGGGTAGGTGCAATATAGTTGTGCAGGTGTGATGTAGTTGTGTGGGTGTGATTTTGTTGTGTACGGGTGATATAGTTGTGCAAGTGTGATGTAGTTGTGCAGGTGGGATTTAGTTGGGTAGGTGCAATATAGTTGTGCAGGTGTGATGTAGTTGTGTGGGTGTGATTTTGTTGTGTACGTGTGATATAGTTGTGCAGTGTGTGATTTAGTTGTGCAGGTGTGATTAAGTTGTGCAGGTGTGATTTAGTTGTGCAGGTGTGATGTAGTTGTGCAGGTGTGATGTAGTTGTGCAGGTGCGATATAGTTGTGCAGGTGTGATGTAGTTGTGCAGGTGGGATTTAGTTGTGTAGGTGCAATATAGTTGTGCAGGTGTGATGTAGTTGTGTGGGTGTGATTTTGTTGTGTACGTGTGATATAGTTGTGCAAGTGTGATTTAGTTGTGCAGGTGTGATTTAGTTGTGCAGTGTGTGATTTAGTTGTGCAGGTGGGATTTAGTTGGGTAGGTGCAATATAGTTGTGCAGGTGTGATGTAGTTGTGTGGGTGTGATTATAGTTGTGCAGGTGCGATATAGTTGTGCAGGTGTGATGTAGTTGTGCAGTGTGTGATGTAGTTGTGCAGGTGCGATATAGTTGTGCAGGTGTGATGTAGTTGTGCAGTGTGTGATTTAGTTGTGCAGGTGTGATTTAGTTGGGTAAGTGCAATATAGTTGTGCAGGTGTGATTTAGTTGGGTAGGTGCAATATAGTTGTGCAGGTGCGATATAGTTGTGCAGGTGTGATGTAGTTGTGCAGTGTGTGATGTAGTTGTGCAGGTGGGATTTAGTTGGGTAGGTGCAATATAGTTGTGCAGGTGTGATGTAGTTGTGTGGGTGTGATTTTGTTGTGTACGGGTGATATAGTTGTGCAAGTGTGATGTAGTTGTGCAGGTGGGATTTAGTTGGGTAGGTGCAATATAGTTGTGCAGGTGTGATGTAGTTGTGTGGGTGTGATTTTGTTGTGTACGTGTGATATAGTTGTGCAGTGTGTGATTTAGTTGTGCAGGTGTGATTAAGTTGTGCAGGTGTGATTTAGTTGTGCAGGTGTGATGTAGTTGTGCAGGTGTGATGTAGTTGTGCAGGTGCGATATAGTTGTGCAGGTGTGATGTAGTTGTGCAGGTGGGATTTAGTTGTGTAGGTGCAATATAGTTGTGCAGGTGTGATGTAGTTGTGTGGGTGTGATTTTGTTGTGTACGTGTGATATAGTTGTGCAAGTGTGATTTAGTTGTGCAGGTGTGATTTAGTTGTGCAGTGTGTGATTTAGTTGTGCAGGTGGGATTTAGTTGGGTAGGTGCAATATAGTTGTGCAGGTGTGATGTAGTTGTGTGGGTGTGATTATAGTTGTGCAGGTGCGATATAGTTGTGCAGGTGTGATGTAGTTGTGCAGTGTGTGATGTAGTTGTGCAGGTGCGATATAGTTGTGCAGGTGTGATGTAGTTGTGCAGTGTGTGATTTAGTTGTGCAGGTGTGATTTAGTTGGGTAAGTGCAATATAGTTGTGCAGGTGTGATTTAGTTGGGTAGGTGCAATATAGTTGTGCAGGTGCGATATAGTTGTGCAGTGTGTGATTTAGTTGTGCAGGAGTGATTTAGTTGTGCAGTGTGTGATTTAGTTGTGCAGGCGTGTTTTAGTTCCCAGACTAAAACACAGTTGAGTCAATGTAACTGGGAATTAATCAGTTACAATTATATAGAGTAATTAGTATGGATTAGCATGATGGAAATACACAAGTGCAGGTGCGATTTAGTTGTGCAGGTGCATGATTTAATTGTGCAGGTGTGATGTAGTTGTGCAGGTGTGATTTAGTTGTGCAGGTGTGATTTAGTTGTGCAGGTGTGATGTAGTTGTGCAGGTGCGATATAGTTGTGCAGGTGCGATATAGTTGTGCAGGTGTGATGTAGTTGTGCAGTGTGTGATGTAGTTGTGTGGGTGTGATTTTGTTGTGTACGTGTGATATAGTTGTGCAAGTGTGATTTAGTTGTGCAGGGGGGATTTAGTTGTGCAGTGTGTGATTTAGTTGTACAGGTGCATGATTTAATTGTGCAGGTGTGATAGGTGTGATTTAGTTGTGCAGGTGTGATTTAGTTGTGCAGGTGTGATGTAGTTGTGCAGGTGCGATAGTTGTGCAGGTGCGGTATAGTTGTGCAGGTGTGATGTAGGTGTGCAGTGTGTAATGTAGTTGTGCAGGTGGGATTTAGTTGGGTAGGTGCAATATAGTTGTGCAGGTGTGATGTAGTTGTGTGGGTGTGATTTTGTTGTGTACGTGTGATATAGTTGTGCAAGTGTGATTTAGTTGTGCAGGGGGGGATTTAGTTGTGCAGTGTGTGATTTAGTTGTACAGGTGTGATTTAGTTGTGCAGGTGTGATTAAGTTGTGCAGGTGTGATGTAGTTGTGCAGTGTGTGATGTAGTTGTGCAGGTGCGATATAGTTGTGCAGGTGGGATGTAGTTGTGCAGTGTGTGATTTAGTTGTGCAGGTGTGATTTAGTTGGGTAAGTGCAATATAGTTGTGCAGGTGTGATTTAGTTGGGTAGGTGCAATATAGTTGTGCAGGTGTGATGTAGTTGTGCAGTGTGTGATTTAATTGTGCAGGAGTGATTTAGTTGTGCAGTGTGTGATTTAGTTGTGCAGGTGTGTTTTAGTTCCCAGACTAAAACACAGTTGAGTCAATGTAACTGGGAATTAATCAGTTACAATTATATAGAGTAATTAGTATGGATTAGCATGATGGAAATACACAAGTGCAGGTGCGATTTAGTTGTGCAGGTGCGTGATTTAATTGTGCAGGTGTGATGTAGTTGTGCAGGTGTGATGTAGTTGTGCAGTGTGTGATGTAATTGTGCAGGTGCGATATAGTTGTGCAGGTGTGATTTAGTTGTGCAGGTGTGATGTAGTTGTGCAGTGTGTGATTTAGTTGTGATTTAGTTGGGTAGGTGCAATATAGTTGTGCAGGTGTGATGTAGTTGTGTGGGTGTGATGTAGTTATGCAGGTGTGATTTATTTGTGCAGGTGTGATGTAGTTGTGCAGTGTGTGATGTAGTTGTGCAGGTGCGATATAGTTGTTCAGGTGTGATTTAGTTGTGCAGGTGTGATGTAGTTGTGCAGTGTGTGATTTAGTTGTGCAGGTGTGATTTAGTTGTGCAGTGTGTGATTTAGTTGTGCAGGTGTGATTTAGTTGTGCAGTGTGTGATTTAGTTGTGCAGGTGTGATTTAGTTGTGCAGGTGTGATTTAGTTGTGCAGTGTGTGATTTAGTTGTGCAGGTGTGATGTAGATGTGCAGGTGTGATGTAGATGTGCAGGTGTGATGTAGTTCTGCGGGTGGTTCCCAGACTATAACACAGTTTAGTTAATTCAGCTTGGGATTATGCAGCAGCTTTTATATAGAGAAATTAGCTGATCTGTTTGATGGAAACACTTGAGTGCAGTATGTGATTAGTTTGGCAGTTTTGTTTTAGTTCCCAAACAAAAACCCAGCAGAGTTAAGTCAATGTTACTAGGGATTAACCAGTTATTTTTATTTAGAGAAATTAGCTGATTAATTAGCTTGATGAAAACACCTAAGTGTAGTGTGTCATTTTTTGAGTGTATTCAGGAGTCGCCAGACTATTACACAGCTTAAAAAAGTCAATGAAGGATAAATCAGATACTTTTACATAGAGCAATTAGAAGTAAGTAGAAGTTTATAAATAATTGATAATCTATTTTATTGTTTGTACTTTACAATTGTGTATTGTTCCCAGTCGGCAGAGGAGAACTGTTGTACATCACATACAATTTACTGTATTGCCATAACTAACTCCAAACAGGAGGAAGGCTTGTCAAGAAATATATAATACTTTTATTTATAGCTGACAGTGCTTGGTACCCCAGCAGAGGAGGGTTTGTGTGGTAAAGCTGATTTGATTAAAAGTGGGGCATTTGAAGGAGTCGATGCTGCAATGATGGCCCATCCCTCCCAGTTTACTTTGTCGAAACCCAACTATGTTTCTATGACCCCGTAAGTTTTTAATATTGAGCAACTGAACTTCTTGTATTTTTTTCTTAATAAGAATTCAAATGTTTTGATATACCCAACATGAATAATTGAAAATGACTGACATTTTGTTCAGTAAAGCTTTTTGATTATTAGTCAATGTTGCACGGCTCTGCAAAAGATAACTTGATCGGATAAAAAGTATTAGAAATCAATAATGATTACCAGGTTTTGATACCATTTATCTTACCGGATAGTGTGACAATAACCTACAAGGGCAAGGCCGCTCATGCCTCCTCCTACCCCTGGGAGGGTCTCAACGCTCTAGACGCTGCTGTCCTCTGCTACAACAATATCTCATGTCTACGTCAACAGATGAAACCAACATGGCGCGTTCATGGTAACATGTCTGCTCTTGTTGCTTTCTATGTAACTTTGTGCTCTAAATGTATTGATTTGTTTATGTATTGAAATGATTCATCATAAAGTACATTGTACCAAGCAATATTGTTTTCACAGCATACATGGTAACTTCCTTGTACAAGGCTTATGAATAGTGATAGGAATATTAGAAAACATATAGAAAAACCAAAACTGAAACTGTAAGTTTGTGATAAAGGGTATAGTGTATGAATAAACAGGCAAAGTGGACCTTCAAATATATATGTTTGTTGTTGAAAAGGCATAATTCTCTACTGGCTGAGAAAAAAGACTGTTGTTCAAAATAATTAACATTTCCTAATTGGAATTCTATTTTGCTTAATTTAAATTCTGCCAAAAAATAGTTTTTTATTTTGTTCATTATTTTATTCATGGTAGGATTGTTGTTTAAAGAATGGATATGATACTAAACAGGACTGGAATTCAACCAATGATAATAATCGATTTACAATTAGATATTTTGATGTCCAACAGCAATATAATCTGTTAAGTAAACCTGAAAACATGAACAGTCTCTTGTACATTGTTTGTCTCCTGTGAAACTTCATGATTTACACTATCACATTATGTTGTTGATGTGTGGTTTACTTTTTGTCATGTCCCATTTCTGTCATACTCTTTATAGGGGTGATAAGTAAGGGAGGTCTCCAGCCAAATATCATTCCAGAGGAAACAGAGCTACAGTATTATCTCCGCACTCCAACAGAGCCAGAACTCAAGGTCCTCATGTCAAAGGTCAACAACTGTATCCAAGCTGCTGCCTTAGCAACAGGCTGTGATGTAAGCTTTCACTTGTGATGCTTTGTTTCTTTCTCTGTGTCCTTTACCTATGTTTTTGTTTTTCTTCGTTGTTAATGTTAGTTGTGCATGATAAATCTGAGTCCACACTTTGGTGCATCAATCAAAGAGTTTTCTATGCACATTGATTGGGGTTTTAGGTACATGACTTCACACTTCTATGAATTAGTAAATGCCCTGGGAACATTGATTAGCGTATTGGGTACACAACTCAACACTTCTTTTAATCAGTGAGTGTCTTGGGTACCTGACTCAGCATTTCTGTAAATAAGTGAATGTTTTTGGTACATGGTTAAACTCTTCTGTTAATCAGTTAGAGTTTTGTGTATTTTCTTAACCTTAAAATTCCATATCCCTTACATTGAGATGTAAATTTTGATTTCCATTAATTAGAACTATACATATGTGCATTTGTATAATACTTTTATAGCCTATTCTATTTATTTTACCATAAGCTCCTCTATGTATATTGATATTCAAATGAATTACCAAGTGATTCTCTTTCATTGTCCTGTAATAATTCCACCCCTTGACTATGAGTAAAAGTTTATGTAACCAGGTGTGACAAACAGGTGTGAACTAAGTTATGTCTTTAACATGGTTTGCTGTTTCAACTATAAAGTATCTATAAAAAAAATTGTGAAAGTTTTGAATTCATTATCATAACATGACAATTAAACTTCATATAGCAGTTCAATGGGTTGGTCCTCTGAGCTATCAAGAGAACAGGTATGGCTGATATTATATGTCTGCTTGAAATGGAAAAAAAGTTTGACTATTTCTTTTTGAAAATATCATAAAAGTCAAGAATATATTTATTTATATGTTCACATGGTGTACTGAATGCTGCAATAGGAATTTTGTTATCTTCACTTAGATTTGGTTTAAAACTTATCTAAATACTTGTCATTTTATCATTCCAGACAGAATATAAATATTCAGAAAAGCATTACTTTTCCTTGCTGTCCAATGCGACAATGGCTGCTACCTTTGAAGAGAATGCCAAGTCAGTTGGGGTAGAATTTGAACAGAAGCAAGAGCTTATCAGAAAGTTTGGGGGGTCAACAGACATGGGGAATGTATCACACATAGTGCCTAGTATCCACCCTAAGTTCTTCATAGGAACCACAGCTAGTAACCATTCAAAAGCCTTCACAAAAGCATCAGGTAGGTATAGCAATTTTCTAACAATATTTAATTTTGATATATTAACTGTAAACTAAACATATATTATATCATTCACGTATATGTATTGTTTGTTGATGACATCATAACTTCTATTAATAATATAAACCTCCTGACGGAGTAAGAGAGAACCAACATCCTGATTGTCTTCGGCCGTAAATCTGGGCCCATATTCATGAAACCATTCTCATACTCAAGCATAGATTTTGTGCTCAAAATTTTTTATAATTCACCTTAATCATATAAAATAATACAAATGTCAAATTTAAACCTTGAATACAGGTTTTGACTTGAAGTCCTTTCAGAATTGTTTTATAAATCTTCGGCAAAATCAGCCTTATTTATTAGTTTTTAACTTAAACAAGACATGAGGGTTGAGCACACAGTTCATGCTTGAGCATGAGAACGGTTTCATGAATATGGGCCCGGGTGTTGTAGGAATCAAAGATGGATACCCGACAGTAATAATAGAGCCCCATCAAGGAAGATAAATAAAACTGACAAAGAACATGGAGCATCAACATCTAGATTCTGTGGTGTTATTGTAGGTTGACATGTTTTGGCTGGCTAGGTTTGGTTCTGATGACGGCTAAACTACCTAACTGAAACATATTGTTAATAGTGTTATGTAACCAGTGATGATAAATAAACATTCCTTTTGAATACTGTTTACAGAATCCACATTGTTACAATTAGATACATTCACAGTTTATACATAGGCAGCATTCACTATGTCTTTCATATCTATGCATTATTTATCATTTAGTTATTTCATATCAATTATACTGTGTACTTACATTTACAGTCATGATAACAAACATTTCAAATTTCAAAATAGTACAAAATTTAGCTAATAAAATATTGCATTTTTTTAACTTCCAATTCTGTCATAGGTAGGTATGTCATACCATACTAAGCGATTAATCTCCCTATGTGTCCCAGAACAACTTTCTTCATTGTCCCCTAGAAATTGAGAAATTTAACATGCCATATATATAGAGGATTTCCTGTTAAGTGTTGGTGCTTTTGGTTGAAAATATTCTGACATTTTTACCTGTAGATAAATCACTACAAATCAGAATTTAATCAGATATTGCTGAATTATAAACACATCATACTTTAAACCCAACTTTGGTGAAACTAGGATGAAAAACAGAAGGAATGATACAGATTACTGTTTCAATATTGTTTGTAAAATAAGATTAAATTTTTCAGTTTAGATGTCTGGAAAGGTAGGCATATTCTTCAAGGGATGTTAGTTTTCTTTTTATGATAAATAATAGAAACTTGGGTGTTTAAATTATGGAAGCACAAAGTTGACCAAAACCAGTAAGGTAAAAAAGATACAATTTTTTCAGTTTCTGAAGTCTGTTAAAGAGAACACCAAAGATCAGTAAGTATGAATGTTATATATTTCGATTATATACATATCAACATTTTGTGATAGTTGTTATTAAAAACAAAAGAAATCTCAGTTTAATTATGTTTTTCTGTTGTTAGGTGATCCCATGGCCCAGCCATATACGCTAGCAATAGCCAAAGGACTGGCTATGACAGCTCTGGATATCTTCACAAAACCAGGTCTCTTGTCTGATATAAGGGCAGACTATCAGAAGGATGTTAGTGAACATGCATAAGTGCAAATTAATATTAGCTCAACATAGCAACAGTGATATTTCATACTTTAACAGATTTTCAGTCGGAATGATCAGTGACAAGTGTTTTCAAGATATAGATGTATATTATAAATTGCAGTATTTATTATCTCCCTACCCCAACCTCCACCCCCCCACCCTGTCCCCATTTAGTAAAGCAGGTATGCAGTGATCAGTTGATCTGTTTGTCTGTACTTGCATGCATTTGCTCGTTCAAACACTGGTGCAGAGCTTGTGTACAAGATATCTCTCCAACACCTCAACATGTATACAGTTCTATATGTATAGTTCATAATCACCCAATAACACCATTCAGCTCTACACCTGATTGGCCACTTTTAAAATAAACAGCTTGCAATTGTGTACAGAATAGCTCATGAACCCAATGGCAGATTTAGTATATATTCTTACCATAACCCTTGGCCATCCAGGTATACACTGATTAAATTTGGTAGTTATTAGTCAGGGTCAAAGATCAAATGTCACCCTTGACTACTTTTGAAACAAAAAGGTTGTGTATAGAACCCATGAACATATTTAGTTTATATACATATATCACACTTAACCAGCAAGTTTTACACCAGATTAGATTTTGGTGGTCATCGGTCAAGGTTAAAGGTCAAAGGTCACCCTTGACTACTTTTGAAACAAAAAAGTTGTGTACAGTATATCTTGTGAACCCATGATCAGATTTAGGTTATATTCACACCATAACACAAGTTCTACACCAGATCAGAATTTGATGGTCAAGGTTAAAGGTCAAAGGTCACCCTTGACCTCTTTTGTAATAAATAGCTCCATTACAATATATTTCATGAATTTATAGATAGATTCTGCTTCTGAGTATCATGTCATCCTATCAAATTTTGTACTTGTTCACAGTGAAGCTCACACCATCAAATTGTATATCAGAGTATATTTTGGTGCTCATTGTGCTAAATATGAGGGATGTGAGATGGTGACACTAATTCAACAGTATTACCACATGTAATCTCATAGAATTATATAAGATTGATATGGAATGAGTTTGATATTGCGCATGTCCTTTTTTACTTCTTATAGAAAATGTTGAAATAATTATCAGAATTACACATATGTGACTTGTTTTGTGTTGACTATCAAGAGTTTTATCCAAATTTAATGTGTGTAGATTGTAACCAGTAATATGTTGAAATGATTTTAATGTCTTACACTAGTATCATATTACACAACCGTCAATTAGATTTGTAAGAAAAGGCCTTTAACTAGCAGGACTTCATATTTAGAAAAACACGATTATAGTAGCAGAGCCAATGAATGATTCTTCAAAGAAATAAAAAAAAAAATAAAGATCGGAACTCTTTAAATTATTTTTTTTCTTTAGTTTGAGAGAGTTTAAATCATACGACTCTTAATTGGTGTTTCTGATTTCATTGTTGAAGGTACATGATCCGTCGTCAATGGAGGTTCTGACATTTAAATGCTTGTTTTTGGTTGATATTGTACGTTTATATATTCAGTCTTTTTTCTCACATGCAGACCCAATTTTAGGTACATCTCAAATTACCTCCGGCAAATTGTTATCAACATTGACAGAAATGTTTCTTGTACTACTGTGGTTTTTCAAATATTGTCATAGTTCAATGAGAAATTTTAGTTTTTGCTAACTTTTAATTGATGTCAAGGCATGTTAATATCTTAATGAGTTCTGATGATAAAACATAAATATGTATTCCCTTCATTTTACTGTTGTCATGACTCAGGGTATGACTGAAAGATTGGATTTTATGTTGGTATCAACATACTCTGATTCACCTGTTATTTCTTTTTCTTTTTTGTTGAAATGAATATACGGACTTGCAATAAATTGAGATGTATAGTTTTTATTAATTATATTTTTACTATAAAAATTAGATAAAATGATATGGAAATCGGAGAGATCAGTTTAAGGAAATGCTAGACTCCAAAATAATCGGGTATTTGTGAAACTCATAACAGAGCTGATTGATTGGGCCAAACATATCGGTTTCCCGTCTTAAAAAGTTAGGGTCGGTAAGTAGGGTTTTTTCTCTTGTAATATTTGTATGTTTTTGACACTGAAGTACCACATATTGATAAGGGAATGTTTTTACACCCATGTGACGGGTATGTGTAAGTATTGTGTGTATCACGTGATGTTTCTCATGCTAAATATCAAAATATGTGATGCTATTTGATCGATTGTCTTCCTGTACTGGCAAGGTCCAGGGTTCAGTGAAATCCTATCGAACAGTACCACGTGTAGGCGGGGTTAACTTGCGCTTATAAAGGTCTTGACAGATGGCAGGACAGGCAAGGCTATTCCTATAAATCCTGCCAACGTGTTAAAAAACAAAGATAAATATAATTTAGGTCAAGATATGTAAAATCAATCCAGAGTTATCAAATTCAGAACAGGTGCATACTTGTATGGGAAACCTAATCTCGCGTTTGCTTTTTGTGAAAAATCTATTATAGCATGGCGATCGCGTTCTTCACAAATACGTAGGTGTTCAGAGAGTGTTTGACGGTATAAATGTATATTTCGAGTGTCTAAAGTGAATTTTCCTTAGGTATAATCTTGAAACAGGAAGCAGATAGAAATTACAAAAAAAATTACAGCTGTTCAGCTCTTCGGTTTTATTTACCCGAAGAGCCACTAGAAATGTAGAATAAATAAAACCCGCCAAGCCTCGAACTCTGGGGAGGTGAGAACGCTGGTTTATGACAGCTTTTAAATTTGTATTGCTGTATTGTCAAACACTATGGATTTTTTATACATTTATTATATATTTGTCTGGACCTGACAATTAGTTTCTGACTATCATGAACGAATTTGAACTTAAATGTTGCCGTCCAAAGAATTTTCACAAGTTTCATTTCCATCAACAAAACACTTGTGATTTCAGGTACCCATTATAATCTTATCTACAGATTACTGGGATATATCTGTAGGGGACACAAAGTGAATACCTATAAACCACTTTAGTGGCATCAAATTTGAAATTGATGATCATTGAAACAGAAGTCTCTTTGCGTTACGATGATAAATAATATGAATGTAGTACTCAAAATGTTCGGTATTCAAAGTCAAGAATTCGTGTGTTGAAATGTGGTTGTGATGATGACTAGAGAGATGGTCGTTCAAAAGACTCAAAGTTGAACAGCATATTCCAGTAAAAATGTTTGAACGTTTAGACGTTGAAGCAATTAATATGTATCATCGATGGAGCAGAAGACGCATACTCTTCTGGGACACCTGGTGTTGTTCTCCTTGTAATTTTTCAGGGATCTCCATGTAATGTCGTGTATGTATTGGGACTAGTAAGTAGGCTACCGATATGAAATAATTACAAAATAAACTGGTCGTAACGTCTTTTATTGGGGGTACTTGGGAAGATTAGAGTAGAGGACTTAGGACATCTTCGGAAAGAAGATTATATTTATTGACAAGTATGGATCCCATATCCGTACTTGTCAATAAATTGGTTTAGTTAATCAATTCATTAATCCAGTTCTCGGGTACCTTTGGTCGCGACAGATCCTAGCTAAATGGGGCCGAACATTATCTGGTTGGTGAGGTTGTATTGCTGCAGTAATGGGTCAACATAGGGTCGGAGGATCTAATCTCTATACCTAGGGGCAGTTAAATTACGTCACACCTGTAGGCCTGTTCAATTGGTTATTGACAAAAACCAAAGACCGCACGGCCTGTAGGTACACCTACATAATCATATACAATATACAAGTGGCAGAATGGAGGTTAGATACAATAGCATACACCATTAAATTGACAATTTAGTGTTAACAATATCATCTACTGGAAACATTCACCATTTTGATCATCTAATGCATCTACTATTTATGTATTTGTAACATTTCTTAAATCCATGGCTGACTTCAGAAATCTACATATATTGAGTTGTTGTTTATAGTTTTCCTCTGTTAGTAACTAAATAAGTTTGTACACTGATGGGCGATTACAAAATATCTTTTTACATATTTTTCCTTAGGTTAGAATATAAAGGACAGCTTAGCATGAAATGGTACTCATCTTCAATTTCTTGTAATTGACAATACATACATTATCTTTGACTTCTTATCTTTGATAAGTAATACTGCAGTGAATAACTACGGTTATCAATTAGATATTTATATAAATCACGTTTACTCGATGTTTCAAAACTTGATAACATATTTCGGAAGAAAATATCATTCAGTCTCATTTTAACAGTTTTTAAAAATACATTTTTGTCAGAGTAAACAATACCTTGATTTTCCCCATACATACATAAATCCTGTAGTACACAGGTTGTGTTTAATATGACTCACCCAGTTTACAATTCTACCGGGATTTGCATTACAAATGTTAAGTTGTTCTTGGTATATACCCTATAAAATACAATTGTCAGTATCCAAAAATGTTAACCAATATTTAATAGCTTGGACATTTCTGTAAATGTACAATGGCACTCATCCAAGCTCATTGTAAATCATCATATTTGAAGCTCTAGAAGGAGCCTTCAGAATTCAGAAAATACAAATGTACATTTTCTATATCTTTGGCGGCGTGAAAACCCCATACCTCACAACCATAGTTAAGTATACTTGTAACGTATGTGTCAAAAATTGACTGTTTAGTAATGACATTAAACTGATATTCTCTAAAATATTTTTCTAAACCAAACAACGCTTTTTTGCCTTGTGTAGCTAAGGTTTTCTGAGTAGCAGTAAATTTACCATTGTAATTGAATACAAGTCCTAAGTAACAAAAATATCGTACAATTTTAACAGATATAAAACTATAATTCCAGCGTTCGTTCTCTCTAACATTACCGCCATTCCTAAAAATCATACCCTTAGTTTTATTTATATTTACAGATAACTTCCACTTATTACAATAATTACTGAGTTCATTAAGCATAGACTGTAAGCCTTTTGCAGTCTCAGAAAATAAAACCGTATCATCGGCATACATTAATAACATAAGCGATACATCACAAAAATTCAATTGCGTCGCAATTATGATATAAATCATTTTCTAGATCGTTAACGTACAGAGAAAACAAAATTGGAGATAACGATTCACCTTGGTACAATCCGAGATTACTAGAAAAATCGTCAGATAATAATCCATCTGTTCTGAAACGAGTTTTTACATGAGTAAACAATGATTGTATCATTTTTAGCATTTTACCAGTTACATTTTGTTTGATAAGTTTTTTCCACAGGAAAGTTCTGTTCACAGTGTCGAACGCCTTCTGGTAATCAACAGAACAGCAGTAGAGACGTTTTTTCTTTGTTAAATAATTGTTTATTAGACCATGTAATGCATAAATTGCATCTACAGTTCCATAACGTTTTTAAAAAACATATTGTGCATCTGACATCACATTGTATGATTCTGACCAGTTTAACAGTCTGGTGTTCAAAGCTGATGTAAATATTTTACCCAAATTACTAACAAGTGTTATACCTCTGTCATTATTCACATCGTTTTTGTCCCCTTTTTTATACAAAGGGATAACAATACCTCCCGCCCAAGATGTAGGGAAAAACCCAGATTTAAATATACTGTTAAATACTTTACATAACAAAGGTACAAACATTTCCTTCGCATGTGTAAAGTATTCATTTAATAAATTGTCAGCACCTGGGGATTTATCATTCTTGATACAATTTAATACTCTCAATACTTCAGACTCTGTTATTACAGCGTCCAGTTCATCACACACAGTCGGGAATATCTTGTATAATGTCACTTTCGCTTGTGTCGGAAGTACACAATGTTTTGAAGTATTGGTAAAAATCTTCACAATTTAGAGAATTTCTTGTTACTTTCTTAAAACAATTTGAAGTACTGATTTGGATTAATCTTACTTAAACTTTCAATAAAATTCCCTTCTTGACGTTTATATTTGTTACGCAAACGTCGTTCCAATTGTTTATATTTACGTTTGCAGATCATAGGCCGATTACGGCTATGTAAATTTCGTGACCGATTAAATTGCAGCTCGTCGTACAAGTAGCTTGACGTCGTCGTTGTCACGGTACAGTGTCTGGAGTCCGGTAGACTGGGCCTTTCGCCAAATGCACTGGTTGAAGTGGAAAAAATATCCCTTAATGGTGATACCGTGGAAAACATGTCGGATGGCGTTGAGTGCAGCTACCTCAAAATCGACGAAGGCTGTAGTGGGTCGGAATGGAATGTCGAAGTGTGTCATGTGACCATGGAGAAGGGTGAAGAAACGGCTGTAGATTGCCTGGCTCTTTCCGAGTAGTAATGCGTATACGACTGGTGTCATGATGCCTTCATTCTGTACATGGACGCTGTAAATCTGATGAAACATTGTTGGACAGTTGTAGAAAGTTCCGTCACAGAAGAAGGTGTCAGATGCTGCAAGTTCGGCCAGGTTCTCCGACGAAGCGAATGCGATCATCCTGTTGTTCTGTTCACCGTCGTCAAAGAGGAGAAATGGTTCGTCAGTAGATGCTTCTGTCCATCTTCCATCCAAGGTGATGTCGGCCAAAGGTAGTGGAGGAGTCTGCTTGCGGCGAGCACGGTAAAGAGACGATTTCGCTGTGTAGAATGTTGGTAGTCGCTGGACCACGGCCTTGGAAGTGTCATCCCAGTCGTTGTCTCGGGTTAATTGAGCTCTTCCTCAAAGATGGACGGAATAGGCTGGACCGATTATACGCATTTATTGGTGATCTGGTTCATGATGTGTTTGGCAACAACACTGGCTGGGTCTGAGGGGTGGGTGTGTGAATTTCTTCCGAAGTTAGCTGGTATGTTGTCGATTGTCGAGAGTGATGCTGAGCAGCCTGAGGTCGAAGATCTCCAGAATGTCCTGCTGCCGTTCTTTCGAATCTGTCTGAAGATGAATCCATTATGTGAAAGGTTCTGTCCGCCTCTTCTGTTGGTGATGAACTTAACGTTGATCTGAGCATTAGCCATACTGTCCTTGTATCAAACAACACAGATAATGATATCACTCAAATTAAACACAATTTACGTAAAAACTGAGAGAAAATACAAGATTAACTAATATATGATAAAAGTTACAATTTACACAAAAACTGAGAGAAAATACAAGATTAACTAATATATATATGACAAAAGTTATGATTTGACAATATCTATCTGTGACAAAAGTACAGTAATAAATCAAGCAATGATTGAGATATTGATCTTTCAAAGTGCAAATTGAAATATGATAATTTCCCAAAATGAACTTGGCTTTTATACATTTCCCATTGAATAGCTTGGGATTTAAACAGATTTAACAAAGATATTTGATTCCTTTATTTTACAGTTATTAACAGTTTTCAGTTTTCTGAACAGTTATCAGAATTTACCTGTGCAAGTTACCTATACTACAATTCTAAAACAGCCTACACAGTTGACCTCCTATGTAAACTTGTTGTCATATACAGAGTTGGTGTTTAGTGGGAAGACCCCACCCGTAAACAGTTTTTCTTGTGGAAGACACAGAGGTGAGAAACTTTATCACTGATATTGTGTAAGTTTTATTTTCACATGAAAACGGTCATAATTTGTTTTTAAAATAGTCGTATCACTAAACATACCGATATGACTTAAATTCCATATGGAAACCATAACGTCATTTGAATTTAGATAGAAAATTAAAACAGTACCAGAGAATGCATATATTTCCTCCAAACTTCTGACGGTTTCTTATTTTTTGCAGTCTTTATAGTATATGTCTTGTCCTCGATGGTTTTTTCCTAAACTAAAATTTTGATAAAATGAAATATTCATTTAACAGTCTTGTTTCAGTATTTGTCAAAACTGATGAACAGTAAAACATGAAATAATCTTGTCACAGTCTGTCATCAACATGTTCTACAGTAAGATTTTCTATGGTCCTGTTTTTGTCTTTATTTACTTTCAGACATTCAGTGTCCTTGTCAGTCTTTGTCATCAACATGTTCTACTATAGGATTTTCAATAGCCCTGTTTTAGGCTTTAGTTACTGTCATACATTCAGTGATCTTGTCACAGTCTTTGCAATTATAATATTTTACAGTAAGATATTCAATAGTGTTGTTAGTTTCACTTTCGAGCAAATGAGTGCGCGTTGGTAACTACTGGAAACTGTAAACAATAAACACCAATCCATTTACAATATCCAGTATCCGACGGAGAGACCGGTATTAACGTTAGCTGTCACACCCGTAAACAGTTTTTCTTGTGGAAGACACAGAGGTGAGAAACTTTATCACTGATATTATGTAATATTTTACAGTAAGATATTCAATAGTGCTTTTAGTTTCACTTTCGAGAAAATGAGTGCGCGTTGGTAACTACTGGAAACGTTGGTAACTACTTGGAAACTGTAAACAATAAACACCAATCCATTTACAATATCCGGTATCGGACGGAGAGACCGGTATTAACGTTAGCTGTCACACCCGTAAACACTTTTTCTTGTGGAAGACACAGAGGTGAGAAACTTTATCACTGATATTGTGTAAGTTTTATTTTCACATGAAAACGGTCATAATTTGTTTTTAAAATAGTCGTATCACTAAACATACCGATATGACTTAAAATTCCATATGGAAACCATAACGTCATTTGAATTTAGATAGAAAATTAAAACAGTACCAGAGAATGCATATATTTCCTCCAAACTTCTGACGGTTTCTTATTTTTTGCAGTCTTTATAGTATATGTCTTGTCCTCGATGGTTTTTTTCCTGAACTAAAATTTTGATAAAATGAAATATTCATTTAACAGTTTTGTTTCTGTATTTGTCAAAACTGATGAACAGTAAAACATGAAATAATCTTGTCAGTCTGTCATCAACATGTTCTACTGTAAGATTTTCTATGGTATGTTTAGGCTTTAGTTACTGTCAGCTAGACATTCAGTGACCTTGTCACAATCTTTGTCATCAACATGTTCTACAGTAAGATTTTCTATAGTCCTGTTTAAGCTTTAGTTACTGTCAGACATTCAGTGACCTTGTCACAATCTTTGTCATCAACATGTTCTACAGTAAGATTTTCTATAGTCCTGTTTAAGCTTTAGTTACTGTCAGACATTCAGTGAGCTTGTCACAATCTTTGTCATCAACATGTTCTACAATAAGATTTTCAATAGCGCTGTTTTTGATTTGTACCCGAGGGTGAACATTATGTTTGCAAACATACGGGTTAGAGATTGATTGTAATAATCGAAGATTCTACAGTAAGATCCCTCCAATCTCAAAACATAAGGAGAGAATGATCATTTCTTATCATCCTTGGAATATTGTGGGACGAGACGAGCTCACACCAGTAAAAATGAAGATACACCCAAGAAGGGTAAGAGAAATGTTAGCATGTTATTAAATGTTTTTAAAATCCGTCTGCATCTTAGCTAACAATTCTTAAAATATTGCACGATGTTATCGTAAAGATTGATACAATAATGATGAAGACAAGAAATTCCTTTTGTTGTTTTACTAGACAACTCATGATGATAGGAATCACGGAGCACCTATTTGTTATAAGTCAAGTTGAACGCGATTTAAGAATTGCCGGTGACTGTTGACAAGGCGTTGGAATAAGGCTCCTGTTACAATGACGGTTTGATGTGTATGTTTTGCAGACTTGTGTAAAAAAAAAACCCCAATCAATTACAGCTATCGGATTTGCTATGCAACAGTTGTTCCTTTCAACATTTTACAAATTATATTTTAAATGTCTATACATTGTATGCCATCGAACGTGGACTCGACAAAATCATTGTATCAGAAATGTTTTTAGAATTTTGAAATATAATTTGTCGATATGAAATCCGGTTCCCGCCTACCCAGGTGAGACCTGTATGCCGTATTGTTACACAACAAAAGCCTGAGCGTTTCTGAAAATGATTACCAATGCAATAACAGATATTAAAAATAGATTAGATTTAAAGCGTACAACTACACCTTGAATTCTATATAACGAAATACACCACAACAAGATAGGTGTGAAAATAAGTCAGATTACATGCACATTGAATATTTTAGTACATATCTGTAATAAACGGCTGCATTATTGCATATAGCCTATTTGATAACCGAAAAACACTCAATCCTAGTAACTTACCAATATTTGTGTAGAGTGATAGATGACTCATGCAACCTTATCGTAGGTTTAATTGTCATAAACATGACTAGACTAGTTTGATGGCAAGAACTTACAATAGACTATTGACATACCTTAGGGGAAAATTGTGCCCCTGTTAGCTGACTTGATATTTTTGTTTTCATATCAGACTCAATTGTTTTGAAGAATTTATCAAAACAGGTCACAAAGACCTTGCAAAGTCGTTTAATTTCACGTTAAGATATATTGATGAGGTCTTGACTACGTCCATGGTATATACCCACCAGAATTGGAAATCACGAAAAGGATTTCAAAGGATGCAGGTTGATTAAAATTATGGGGAACCATAACGGTAGCCATAGTGATCTCATTGAGAATTATTCTATTTCTTTGTGCCATATGAAGTTGGACGTGTTTGATGTTCGTTGTTGTATAACTTGTTCTCTTTTGAGAACGTGACATTACATACTAGCTATTGACCAAGATTGACAAAGCGGTGTCGTCAATAAAGCAGAAGACTTATGTTTTTCCGGAACACCTGGGCTTAAGTTTTTCAGGAGTTTCTCGTTCATTCTTTGTCCTAGTTTTATTGATTTAGATTCTTACCTTTATTTTTCCTGCAGTTTAATCAGTGATGTCGGTAGCCATGTCAGCATCGATGTCAGTACAACCGATGTTGCAACAGCCTATTCCCCAGAGGATCGGTGAAGTGGGTGGTCACAGAGAGTGGTCAACAGGATTGTTCGGTTGCTTCTCCGACTGTAGTTCATGTAATGTATACGTTCTTGTTAAGATCTTTTTGAGTAAATGTTTTCCTTATATTTTCGGACAAGGCTTTCAAAATATTTTGGTAGATTACTACCCTTACTGTCGGTAAGTATAAAAGGCATTTATTGATTTATTTCATAACGGTTTTACCAAAATTACCCAACGTTTAAATTTTCAGATTACTGTTTTTTTAAATTTCGATAATGTATATGAAAGTGCTTTTTATTTGTATTACTAGAAACTTTATTTGATATTACTTCTGAAGAATATGCTAGAAGTATGTCCTCAAGCTGATTTAACGTTATCTAACGCTCAACATTGACGTATTCTGCAATTAGTTTTATCAAACATTGTTTTAATACAAATTCATGTTCCATATATTTCTGCAATATATCAATACCTTTAAAACCTCCTTTACCTCTCATTCCGGCAAAATATTGTCATTAATAGAGACATTCGCCCAGTACCTGATATGTAATGGCATAGTAAGACGTGTTGAAGAATTTAATGGAAAGGTTCTTTTGTAAGAATACTTTTATACAGGATATTAAACGATATAATATCTGTCCCTACGGTCTCAGTTTAGGGTGTCTTTACGTACTTCTGATATCACCCACAGGTATCATGACAATGCTCTGTCTGCCTGGTATGGAGTGTAAAAATGCCGCACGCCTGGGTGAGTGTTGCCTGCTGCCACATTGCTGCGCTGGTTCAAACATCGCCATGCGTGCTCGCCTGAGGACTCTCGGCGGAATACGAGTAAGTCAGCCCTTCTATTGATCTTTTGTTCGCTTTCACTGTGAATACATCTATTTATGCTATTCTGAAAGCTGTCCTGATTCATCGTAGTCTGCATTTGTTTGTTTTAGAGATGAAGCTCAAATAAAGTTGTTCGATTGCTGTTATGGAATTCTCAATCGGAGAGTTTAAATGACCTTTTCATCGTGTTATGAATGGTGTTAATTTGTTGCAGTGCCGTTGTTATTTACTGTGCTTTATGCTACCCCAAATTATTGTTGGTTATCGCATAAATGATTTGTTAATGTGTACAATATTGGCTTAGATTTATGTTATTACTAGCACTTCCTAAATACCTTATCCAAATGGTGATCTATGACATGGCGGTAATCTTATACTTCATTTTCCTGTGAAGACCTAGAACGTATGATGATTTGGAGATAGGGTTAAACTATCAATACCAACCCTTTGTTAAGCCATAAACATTTACTTCCTTGTCACGCCTTTCAGAATTTACACATAAATAGATATATAGAATATATATATATATATATATATCTTACCCTTACGCCTTCCCTTCACTTTAGTGTATATTCTTATTCTGTATTCTCCTTTTTAACTATTTTTATTTCATTTCCATCTTATTTCTTTCGTATTAACTCCCCTGTGGTTATACTAAGGTTAGTATACAGTGATTACCTGGTGCCTGTATGCCTGTCCTGACAATTCTTACTCAAGTTGCGAACAAAGTTGTACGGAACTTTACACATATGGTAATTCTTGCCTGAAAGTATGCATTTTAACTTATTTAAGCTACAATTTTTTTATAGATTGTTTCAAAAACAGGAGTGTCTGTAATTATTAATTTATGTGTTTGATGTCTTCCATGGCAGTTTTTGTATGAAGTATAATTATCAAGTTTCTAGCTAGGTATATTGAGTGATATTTATTTTCATATGTTTGAATTGATGCATTGGGTTAATGTCTATTTTTATATGTTTGCATTGAAACAATGGATGATGTTAATTTTGATACCCTGGGTGATGTTTATTTTTCAGATTTTTGTATCGATACCTCGGTTGATGTTTATTTTCATATGTTTGTAATGATACTTGAGTGATGTATATTTTCATATGTTTGTATTGAAAACTTGGATGATTTTTATTTTTATATATTGATATTGATACTTGGGTGAATTTTTATCTGTTTCTAGAGGAGTATTTGGCCTTTTGTTATGTTTTTTATGTTTCGAGGGAAACATCTGGGCTAATTTGTTTATTTCTTTACTTTTTCTAGGGAAGTATCCTGCAAGACATATGTGCATTTTGTTGGTGCTATTCGTGTACAGTGTGCCAGATGTCCAGGGAGATGGACAACATGGGACTTTAATTTGACGGAGATATTGTTGGTCACCCGATCGTTAATAAATCAAAATAAAAAAAAAAGTCTTCAATTAGAATTAGATTTGTGCGTGAACGTTGTTTTTAAACCACTCCTTACGAATAGTTTTTTTAATGTTAAATTCCTATTAAGTATAGCTTTTTTAGTGTTAATTCCTGTTAGGTATAACTTTTTTTAATATTAAGTCCTGTTAGGTATAGTTTTTTAAAAAGATAAATTAATTGAAAAGTTGTGGAGCGGACTAAATGTGAATTGAAAATGCATAGTCTTATCACTATCTACTGCATATCGACGAACAAAAGTGCGACTGTTTTAAAAAACAACATCATAGAAGCTTCAATAAATACATAAATGTTTCCAAAATGTTTTTGGGCGTTCAATGTAATATATGACATTTGCTGTGGAAAAGTGGATAATTGTAAACAGCTACTGGACAAAGCAGGAAAGTTTGTACATATTTTGTGAAAGATTTGTATATCTATATTTGATAAACCGTCACAGTATGAAGGCCTATGATAATAAAAGACCAAGTAAGGCAATTATTTTCTTTGATATTTTGCTTGTTGTTTTGTCATATTATGGAGATTCGTATGGTTTGTCAATGAGCTACAAAACCCTTTTGCGTTCTTTTTATTTTCTTATTTTCCACATTTTTTGTAAGTTTGCACTATTTTATGAATACTTGAATACTCCAGGCATCTATAGAATCGGCAGAGCTGTTACTCTTTAAACTCCAAGATATCAGAAAAGAAGAAAGCAGGAAAAAGTGATATATACCATTTCAAACCAACCAATGCCACAGCATAGAAACGAAAACAATAACTAAAGGAACCTAATTTATTGCAGAAGACATGCAGGTAGGGCAGAAGAATTCTACTTGCCATTCTATTGCATAATCGTAAAATGCAACTCCTTCTTTCTAAACATTTTTCTGTTTCTATCGACACTACTTCCGTTTTGTCTCTGAGGGAATCGTTTGCATCTATGATCTAAGATGAGGAAAGCTGTTTTTCGTGACAAAAGTTTCGCGAGGCGAAACAATATACACATGGCCCATACCAAATCGAAACAAATTATTGCGTTGAAATGAATACAAACAAAGAAATAATTAATTTCACGGAGAAAGTACAATTTCTTGTCATTACAATAAAGCCTACCGTGTTTGAAAGATGTGAATCAAATTCTGATTAAGAGGGTTTCCGAGTAAGATAAAAACGCTAAAAAGACATGACAATCCCTTCAAAGACTTCTAAAAATGAGCGAATCAAATTGTCGTTTTGGAATAGATAACGACTGCACTATTAAAAATTATTTCATTATAATAATTTCATTTATCATATGAAGACCACACACTCTTTACGGTCAGCTATTCCAACTTTAGTTAAAGTCGTTGGAGTTATGTCCCTTCTATCTGTATCCTTGATGTTCATTACGTCATTGCCGTGCATTCGCCATTTTGCAAGGTCATTTCAAATTCTGCTGTGCTTTTTTGTTTGTGTCTTTGCAGTGACCTGGACATCAGGAACCTATCTGTCAAGACTTGCAGTGACCTGGGCATCAGGAACCTATCTGTCAAGACTTCAACTACACTCCTTGCAGTGGCTCAGTTTTTTGCACTCTGACAACAGATTGCTTATTATTTCCTGAATTTAATATTAATGCCTCACTTACTAGTTAACATCAGCTATTTTGGAGGAATTTTCTGTACCCAGTTTCCTCCATTCTTATGCCGATTCAGTTGATATCATTTGCCTATATTCGCCATCTATATAAAATATTACATCCCTCAAAATAAATATGAACATAATCTGTATCAACTGTCTTGGTTATTTATTTAGTCTTCTATTTGATAAACATTATTATAATGCAGTTGTTATAAAATATTTATTATATGAATGTAGTACTTAAAATGTTCGGTATTCAAAGTCAAGAATTCGTGTGTTGAAATGTGGTTGTGATGATGACTAGAGAGATGGTCGTTCAAAAGACTCAAAGTTGAACAGCATATTCCAGTAAAAATGTTTGAACGTTTAGACGTTGAAGCAATTAATATGTATCATCGATGGAGCAGAAGACGCATACTCTTCTGGGACACCTGGTGTTGTTCTCCTTGTAATTTTTCAGGGATCTCCATGTGTATGTATTGGGACTAGTAAGTAGGCTACCGATATGAAATAATTACAAAATAAACTGGTCGTAACGTCTTTTATTGGGGGTACTTGGGAAGATTAGAGTAGAGGACTTAGGACATCTTCGGAAAGAAGATTATATTTATTGACAAGTATGGATCCCATATCCGTACTTGTCAATAAATTGGTTTAGTTAATCAATTCATTAATCCAGTTCTCGGGTACCTTTGGTCGCGACAGATCCTAGCTAAATGGGGCCGAACATTATCTGGTTGGTGAGGTTGTATTGCTGCAGTAATGGGTCAACATAGGGTCGGAGGATCTAATCTCTATACCTAGGGGCAGTTAAATTACGTCACACCTGTAGGCCTGTTCAATTGGTTATTGACAAAAACCAAAGACCGCACGGCCTGTAGGTACACCTACATAATCATATACAATATACAAGTGGCAGAATGGAGGTTAGATAAAATAGCATACACCATTAAATTGACAATTTAGTGTTAACAATATCATCTACTGGAAACATTCACCATTTTGATCATCTAATGCATCTACTATTTATGTATTTGTAACATTTCTTAAATCCATGGCTGACTTCAGAAATCTACATATATTGAGTTGTTGTTTATAGTTTTCCTCTGTTAGTAACTAAATAAGTTTGTACACTGATGGGCGATTACAAAATATCTTTTTACATATTTTTCCTTAGGTTAGAATATAAAGGACAGCTTAGCATGAAATGGTACTCATCTTCAATTTCTTGTAATTGACAATACATACATTATCTTTGACTTCTTATCTTTGATAAGTAATACTGCAGTGAATAACTACGGTTATCAATTAGATATTTATATAAATCACGTTTACTCGATGTTTCAAAACTTGATAACATATTTCGGAAGAAAATATCATTCAGTCTCATTTTAACAGTTTTTAAAAATACATTTTTGTCAGAGTAAACAATACCTTGATTTTCCCCATACATACATAAATCCTGTAGTACACAGGTTGTGTTTAATATGACTCACCCAGTTTACAATTCTACCGGGATTTGCATTACAAATGTTAAGTTGTTCTTGGTATATACCCTATAAAATACAATTGTCAGTATCCAAAAATGTTAACCAATATTTAATAGCTTGGACATTTCTGTAAATGTACAATGGCACTCATCCAAGCTCATTGTAAATCATCATATTTGAAGCTCTAGAAGGAGCCTTCAGAATTTTTTTTACAAAAATACAAATGTACATTTTCTATATCTTTGGCGGCGTGAAAACCCCATACCTCTCAACCATAGTTAAGTATACTTGTAACGTATGTGTCAAAAATTGACTGTTTAGTAATGACATTAAACTGATATTCTCTAAAATATTTTTCTAAACCAAACAACGCTTTTTTGCCTTGTGTAGCTAAGGTTTTCTGAGTAGCAGTAAATTTACCATTGTAATTGAATACAAGTCCTAAGTAACAAAAATATCGTACAATTTTAACAGATATAAAACTATAATTCCAGCGTTCGTTCTCTCTAACATTACCGCCATTCCTAAAAATCATACCCTTAGTTTTATTTATATTTACAGATAACTTCCACTTATTACAATAATTACTGAGTTCATTAAGCATAGACTGTAAGCCTTTTGCAGTCTCAGAAAATAAAACCGTATCATCGGCATACATTAATAACATAAGCGATACATCACAAAAATTCAATTGCGTCGCAATTATGATATAAATCATTTTCTAGATCGTTAACGTACAGAGAAAACAAAATTGGAGATAACGATTCACCTTGGTACAATCCGAGATTACGGAAAAATCGTCAGATAATAATCCATCTTTTCTGACACGTGTTTTTACATGAGTATACAATGATTGTATCATTTTTAGCATTTTACCAGTTACATTTTGTTTGATAAGTTTTTTCCACAGGAAAGTTCTGTTCACAGTGTCGAACGCCTTCTGGTAATCAACAGAACAGCAGTAGAGACGTTTTTTCTTTGTTAAATAATTGTTTATTAGACCATGTAATGCATAAATTGCATCTACAGTTCCATAACGTTTTTAAAAAACATATTGTGCCTCTGACATCACATTGTATGATTCTGACCAGTTTAACAGTCTGGTGTTCAAAGCTGATGTAAATATTTTACCCAAATTACTAACAAGTGTTATACCTCTATACTTATCACATAGTTTTTGTCCCCTTTTTTATACAAAGGGATAACAATACCTCCCGCCCAAGATGTAGGGAAAAACCCAGATTTAAATATACTGTTAAATACTTTACATAACAAAGGTACAAACATTTCCTTCGCATGTGTAAAGTATTCATTTAATAAATTGTCAGCACCTGGGCATTTATCATTCTTGATACAATTTAATACTCTCAATACTTCAGACTCTGTTATTACAGCGTCCAGTTCATCACACACAGTCGGGAATATCTTGTATAATGTCACTTTCGCTTGTGTCGGAAGTACACAATGTTTTGAAGTATTGGTAAAAATCTTCACAATTTAGAGAATTTCTTGTTACTTTCTTAAAACAATTTGAAGTACTGATTTGGATTAATCTTACTTAAACTTTCAATAAAATTCCCTTCTTGACGTTTATATTTGTTACGCAAACGTCGTTCCAATTGTTTATATTTACGTTTGCAGATCATAGGCCGATTACGGCTATGTAAATTTCGTGACCGATTAAATTGCAGCTCGTCGTACAAGTAGCTTGACGTCGTCGTTGTCACGGTACAGTGTCTGGAGTCCGGTAGACTGGGCCTTTCGCCAAATGCACTGGTTGAAGTGGAAAAAATATCCCTTAATGGTGATACCGTGGAAAACATGTCGGATGGCGTTGAGTGCAGCTACCTCAAAATCGACGAAGGCTGTAGTGGGTCGGAATGGAATGTCGAAGTGTGCCATGTGACCATGGAGAAGGGTGAAGAAACGGCTGTAGATTGCCTGGCTCTTTCCGAGTAGTAATGCGTATACGACTGGTGTCATGATGCCTTCATTCTGTACATGGACGCTGTAAATCTGATGAAACATTGTTGGACAGTTGTAGAAAGTTCCGTCACAGAAGAAGGTGTCAGATGCTGCAAGTTCGGCCAGGTTCTCCGACGAAGCGAATGCGATCATCCTGTTGTTCTGTTCACCGTCGTCAAAGAGGAGAAATGGTTCGTCAGTAGATGCTTCTGTCCATCTTCCATCCAAGGTGATGTCGGCCAAAGGTAGTGGAGGAGTCTGCTTGCGGCGAGCACGGTAAAGAGACGATTTCGCTGTGTAGAATGTTGGTAGTCGCTGGACCACGGCCTTGGAAGTGTCATCCCAGTCGTTGTCTCGGGTTAATTGAGCTCTTCCTCAAAGATGGACGGAATAGGCTGGACCGATTATACGCATTTATTGGTGATCTGGTTCATGATGTGTTTGGCAACAACACTGGCTGGGTCTGAGGGGTGGGTGTGTGAATTTCTTCCGAAGTTAGCTGGTATGTTGTCGATTGTCGAGAGTGATGCTGAGCAGCCTGAGGTCGAAGATCTCCAGAATGTCCTGCTGCCGTTCTTTCGAATCTGTCTGAAGATGAATCCATTATGTGAAAGGTTCTGTCCGCCTCTTCTGTTGGTGATGAACTTAACGTTGATCTGAGCATTAGCCATACTGTCCTTGTATCAAACAACACAGATAATGATATCACTCAAATTAAACACAATTTACGTAAAAACTGAGAGAAAATACAAGATTAACTAATATATGATAAAAGTTACAATTTAC